>NW_010543407.1:0-656 GCF_000687285.1 Phaethon lepturus
TTTCCAATCTAGTGTTTCTGTGATTCTGTGACTGACAGGACCCTTTCTGGAACGTATGTAACATATGGCAAAGTCCTAAAAACTTGTCAATTCGTTTAAATGTTATTAAGTACCTCTTGATGTAAATTTTCTATACAGTATCTGTCAACAGACAGTACACACTTCAGAATTTTCTTCTTGACATTGAAATTAAACATTTCAAAACTGAACTGAATTAAAAATTGAACTGAATTGTTCTGTCCTCTGCCTCTCTATCCAGCCCACCGAGCCACTCTTTGACAGCTGCAAAACAGCAGCACGAAAATTGTTTTGGAATGATGAACATAATAGTCTTCCAGTTTGTATTAATTTAGGATTTGGGAGATTGTACACCTCTGTGGTCCCAGTAAGAGAAATTATGCATGAACAGAGTTATTTTGCATAAGTATATCTTCTTGAGCAGTATGTCTGATAGATCCCAACACCATGTATCATTTATTGCATGGGACTACTAAACATTTTATGGACACCTGAGAGTCTAGGATTTTAAGTACCTGGAAAAGCCACCAAAAGCTATAAAAATACAACATAAATGACGTTTTGCATGTTCCTTTTTTTATGGCAGACAGGATTTAATGGTAAAATATTGGGATCACCCTGCACGGCTCAACCTTAAG
>NW_010543408.1:0-1220 GCF_000687285.1 Phaethon lepturus
GCCAGCGACACCTCAGGGGGCCGAACGGCCTCCGGCAGAGCCCCACGGTGTCCGGCACCCTTCCAGGAGGGGCTGACCCCCAAATCCCCCGGTGGTCTCGCTCCCAAATAACGGGATCCCCACACCCTACGGGGAGAGCGGCCGGGGCGGTGGGCGAAGGCGCCGATCTGGCGCTGGCGAGGAGGAGACGGTGCTGGGTCTGGACGGAGTCCCCAAATCACCCCAAAGGCGCCGGCGTCCCCCCGCTGCCCACCGGGGCTGGCGGGTGGATCCCGAGCGGTGGTCCCGAATTAAACAGGACACAGACCCAGGCGGGGACTACAGAGGCGATTTCCGAGACCGGTTTCATTCTGGGGACCAGGTTAGCCGTAGCCCGTCCGCACGGTACGGCGGGGTGAAAAACGGGGCCGTAAGGGAGCATATTAATGAATATGGAAACCTTCTTTTCTGGTATTGCGCGCTCATAAATGAATCCACTTTATAGAGCCATAGCAGAGAGGAAATGACTATTCGGAGCCTGATTTATCTGCTCAAATGCTTTGTAGTACTTCGGATTAATAAAAATATTTAATAAAGAATCAAGATGGTTTATCTGTAATGCAAAGAGAATCACGTCCCCTGTATTTTTATTACTGAAAAATTGGAAGCGGGAAGAAATAATGATATAAGCTACTGTATAAATGACAAAAATACCCATTCTAGTTATATGCATTGCTGTACAATCTTTTTCTATCCTATAAACATAATATATTCTTATGCCTATTTCAACTGATTCAGTAGTCATATGCTGCATTGTGCGGTTTAATACCATCCCGTCCTCAACAGCTCTGGCAAGTGATTAAATAAGAAATAAATTTTGCTGTCATTGCATTTAAAATCAAATCAAGGATCATTTGTTACCCCAAACGAACCAGTTATCCTTCTCTGCTCATAAGTAGGCTGCTGTTTGCTGAAGCATTTAGAAATGTATATATAGTAAACTCTTTGCATAATGGCTTGTACTGTAATACGATCTTTATGAGCCTGCCGCTCCGGAGACACTCGGAAGAACCAATAAACAGTACATTGCTTTTTTAATTTAAAGTTATAGGTATGAGACGTTTCATATTCTCCTCAGATTCACCCGAGCCTCCTTGGCCGTGCCACAGAGCTGGGGCCAAAACTTCGCTTCCCACCCACCGGTGCCCCCCAGACCCGGCACGGCCGCGATACCCCCCCCG
>NW_010543409.1:0-13381 GCF_000687285.1 Phaethon lepturus
TGCTGCCTAAGCCCCCCACCTTTACCACCAAGACACGGTATTTTGGTCAAAATATACCAGCGTTGCCTTGGCATCCCCTCCGTCTTCCCAGAGCCATGCAATACGCTCTCCTGTACCTTCTGAACAGCTTGTAAGACAAGCTCCTTCTTTAAATGTTAAACAAATTACACTGGGAAAGTCATGAGTGATTCCAGTGAAATGGGGGAAAAACCCCTGTATTTTCTAAGAATGGCAGCTGTTACTTCCCTCCTGAAGGAATAAACAACCCCTCTGTACATTTTGGGAGAGCAGGACCGGGACTTTTTAAAACTACTATTTACCTCACGAAAGTAAAGGTGTAATTTAATTTCACACTGAATAAGAGAACTAAATATGAACTGTAGTTTAAAGCACAGCAGCACCAACAGAAAAAAAAACCACCAAACCCCAAGCCCCCCAAAACCTAAAACTTATTTCTTGTCCATAGCATCACTTTACTGCTGGCTTGGGAGAGAAATATTAAGCTATTCCTAACAAGCCCGGTCAGAACAATTTTCTTTGATGGCAATCCAGCATTCAAGTGTCTGGATGCTCCCCCACTGCAGCTCAACAGCATTTCGAGTATTTCGCAAGCGACGCCACAGACTTCCACTCCCGCGCTGTCCCGACGGGAGGCCTTACAAGAGCAGGAACCGCCCGACGTGCAAACCAGGCACACCGCAGGCAGGCAGTGCCGCGTCCACTCACTGTCTGAATCCCCCCCATGTTTGTGGGTTGCTTTACTTCTTCGCTAACTGGCAGTCCCCACCCTACTTAGATCAACCTCTTCATCATCTCTCCCCCCCGCCTCCATGTGCAGGGGAGACTCCAGCCCCTGGCTCTCGTGCACCCAGGGGACTGCAGCACTGACTTTTAGCAAGCGTTATCACTCTCGCTCTCGTTTCATGGGTGAGCAACAGCTTTGAATGCTTGTCTTCCCTTCAAACACTTAATTGCTTGATGTATCGAGAAACTACCTTTTAAATTTATTACGCAGCTCTGTATCACTAGACCTCCATCTCCCAGCATCAAAAGCCATCATGCACAATCGAGCCAAAGGAATCTGTTATCGTGGCATCACAAGGAAAGGAGTAAGATCCCTATGGATTAAGAAAACTGCTCTTATGCAGGGAGTTCAGAATGGTCAGTACTTTTTGTCACAACCTTTCTTCTTTAGAGCTCAAAGCATTTTTTCCAGACCTGCCTAGTACTGATTTTCCACCAGAAACTCAGGTGAGGAAATCAGTATGTCCATTCTCAAAAGCCCAGCCTTACCACTGATTTTGCACCTAAAACAGAGAAGGAAGAAAAGAGCCCTCAGTGTGGTTTTGAAATCAGTGCAAATGCAGTTAATATTTAAGTACAAAAACCTTATTAAGTAAATCTTTATGTAAAGAAATCCAACCTGTTCTGATTCTCCTTTTCAAATTCCGTTTCCTATTTCCCCTTAAAGCTAGCAAAACCATCTAGGAAGATCAGTCCATGCGATGGAGCACAAGAGTTGGTGTTCAGTGTACGAAAGCAGCCCTTCACCCCCAAACCACTCCTGTTTCTGAGGGCCACGGTAAGATGCTGGGTACATCATCTATCTGCTTAGCACCAATCTCAAGGTCAAAGTTTCTTTTAAGATCTGATTCCTCCAGAAAATGATGGGTTCACTCTATCAAAAGGTAACTCAAAGTCCAAGCATCTTTGCTACACACAAAAATATAGGGGTGTCAAGTGAGAAAAAGAACGGAGCCCCCTTGGAGAGAATCACAGCGACTGCTGAAATATTAATGAAGCTCTTTATTTGAGAGAGTCTAAAAAGGACTTTGAATAATGCATTGCAAGCAATGGTACATCAGCAGTGGCTTTTTTATGCGAGAGGCAGCTGGCATTTTAAAAATAGACAACTTTCAACTTGATGGGGGTAGCTTACCAGCAGAGGAAATTATCCACAAATGCACAATCATTTAAGGGAACAAAGCAGATAAACAAGCAGAGCACAAAGAAAGTTTATTAGTACAAATGTTCTGAAACTGTCCTCTCCTGTCAGCACAGGCTTGCTCACTATAAGCACAGCTTCACTATTATTGGGCGTCTCAACATATTCTGTCCCTTATGGTCACCAGAAAAGTCTCTTTAAGCTACTCCACAGCAGGCACGGTCTGGCAAAGATCTAATGATTTGCTCCTGTAAACAAAAGAGATGTTCTGTTTCCTCCCAGGAAGCTCATGAATTTCTGAAACTTATTTTTTTAAATAGGATTATTAGTGATATTGGCTATCTAATTCAACAGAAGAAAAAGAAACGGGAGAAAATGGCATTGTAACAGGAATGGGTTGGAATGTAAGACCCTTGGAGCTTGCTCAGTGCTACAGCCAACTGGGCAGTGGGGTCCTCTGCCTTTGGGATTACACTTAAAGGCCCCACGCCCACAGCACGAACGCCTTTAGCAGCAGCATATTAAGCAGCCACATGCAATGCAACTAGTGAACTGCTTGTCACTTTTGGGGTTTCAGTGTTTACACTTATTAATGGCAACATGACTGATGGACAAAGACGTTGCTGTAGCTGGCTTTGTGACACGTCCCCCAGAAGGTGACAGAAGTGCTTGCAGCCAGAGATGTTTTCTAAGTATCTTCGATATGTGCTCGCTTTCCTATGCAGCCAGGATCTAAAATGCTGTTTTAAACTACACGAGCATATCCAAAGGTGTAGGGCTTGACTCAAGGCACAGGTGCCCTCCTACCTGCCTCTGCCTGCACATTTACGTCGCTAGTGGCCAACACCGTCGGTAACTTTCTTTTTCGGTAGAAGCACTGTGAATCTCAATGCCACCAAGAGCCACGACATTACGAAGCTATTTGAGAAAGGGGCTGACAGTTTTGCAGCCACCAACTGGACGTTTCCCTCTTCTGTCCCAACACAGTCCCCTCTGAGACCCACTGATCCCACAGGCCAGCCTGCTCCCACCCCACCTCCTTCTTTGCGTGCCCCCAGAGTGGGGGCAGCGGGGCAGCAGCTCCTCACCCCGAGGGACGGGGAACTGAAGGGGTAATAGAAAGCGGCATGAAACGACTCCACAGCAAAGGCTACATACCAAGTGCTACAGCATTTTAGTTACCTGGTATCACATACACACGGAATGGCACTACTCCCATAGTCCTGATAGATCGCCCATCATTGCATGTATAGAGGCACGCCACTGCTGAGGCAGACAACCTTAGCAAAAGTGCAATGTCCCAGAAAGCAAGTGCACAGGGCAATAAAAGAGCATGCCCTGCCAGCCCCTTATCCTCTTCCATCTGCCCGCTTTATTCTATCTAGCCACTTATTTATTGTACTGGCCGTCAAATGACTGGTTGGTTGCCTCAAGCATCGGTTTCCCTTTGCCCTTCTCTTCTCCATTAACTTTTACCTTCCTCCTCCATACGTCCCCCTCCTCCCCTGCCATGAACCTTTCTGCTCTTACATCTTTGTCTGCACAAACAAATTCCATCAGTGGTTGGTGTCCCCATTTCACACAGCTAGAAACAGGCAGCCGACAGCGCTAACATCCACGCTCGCTCCCGGCAGGTGAAGCCGTCTGAAGGAAGAAAAGCCCGAAGGAAAGAAAGGACAAGCCCCTGCCCCAAAGGCATTACATGATGTCATGGCCTTAGAGAAACTCCCAAATGGTACTGGGGGTGAGGAGCAGGGCAAGGCAGGGACCCCTGAGGCAGCCAGTCTCCTTGCTCCCACCCCACACCAAGGGCTGCTGCCCCACCACAGCTGCGTGGCACCCCCAGGCCCGCAGCATCGCTGCCTGCTGCTGGAGGATGACGCGTGAGCACAACATGACGCAACCCTGGGCTTCGTCTTGCCTGGGCGGGGGGGAGACAACTGCCCGCCGCTAGCACGGCAGGCAGCCTGCCCGCAACACCACCTCCGGGGAACGCCTGGGGGTGCTGCCGATATTCACACCGCGAGTGAGGGTCCATCTATGCCCAGGCAGACCATACTGCCCAGGGGGGTTAGCTGTGAATGGTGAGAAAGCTTTTTAGGGCTTGCAGCCCAACATCTTGGTGAGTGCCAGTGCTTCGTCCGATGCCATTCCCTCCTGCGTCAGCACGCACCGCACCACAGTTGATGCTTTCGCATTCCCCTTCGCACTTTTGTTTTCCATTTTTTGCACCTCCCCTCACTCTTTCCCCTCCCTTTTTTTTAATACAACGCAGCCTTTTTTTTCCCATGCATGCTGCTCAAAGTAAAAAAAAGAAAAAAAAAAAGACCAGCACATCTCAAGGGCAGGGCAGGGACTTGAGTGAGAGGGCGAGCGCCGGGGAGCGACGGCAGAGCGGCTCAGGCTCTGCCTGCAGGTGCCCAGGCGGGCAGAGCAGGCGGCCGCACTGAAGACGCACAGTAAATAACCGCAGCCTCATTAGGAAAGCATTACAAATCTGAGATACAGCTGGCACAGGACAGATTTAGCGTGGTTGTGCTATTCAACATTGGCATAAACCCCTCTGTCCTCGCGGCCGGACCCCCTGCCACCGCAGCGCAGCTACCCCCTCCCTGTGTTAGCAGCACCCAAGAGGCAGATCCCCTGTAACATGTAACTCTCCAAAAACCCTGAAAAAGGGTAAAATAACAGGGAAAACTGCCTACAGTGAGCGCTTGGACCCCCAGACCATACCACAGCCTGAAAGCCCCAGCAGCATTTGGACTCTTGATGAGCTGAGTAGAGTTTCAGATAGAAGGAGCCCGCAGAGGGGAAGGCAGGTTCATCTAAACCAAACTAAAACCAGATGTTTAAACTGTGTGAGGAAAAAATAAAAATAAAAAGAGAGAAAGATGATTTCACCAGGAGTTTTTAAACCAAAGGCAACAGAGAAGTGCAAAAGCACACAGTGTTCAGGGTGATGCATTCCGTGCAGACCAGGTCATAAAATCTCTGCAGCTTCAAGCTGGAGACAGGATGGGAGCTGGCACAATGCAAGGGGGAAAAAACAAACATAAGTCTGAATATATTGTCCCATTTAAAAAGGACATGGGAAAATAGGGAACCAGAACAAATGTATATACCTGTACACAATATGGTGGAAGTCTAAAACACATGATGCAGACTAAGGTAGGGGGGACTGAAGTGTTTGGTTTTAAATGAGGATGCCAAGACACCAGCAACATCAGGAACCTCGTGGAAGGGAGGTAGTAATGGGGTTTCTTTAAAAACTTAGTACTAAGCTACTTAGTACCTATGAAAGAGAGACTGGATCATATCAGTGGGGGACTAGCACTGCCTTAGCAATGTGATGACCAAAGGTAGCAGTGGCCATCACCAAAGACAAAGAAATCTACTGTCCTTCTCCAAAAGAATGAAATGACACATTTGAGGGATGTGGGAAGATTGCTTAAACATATCCATCTGTAAGTACAGGGCAAATAGCACCTGCCAGAGGAGGCATCAGAAAGACCCAAAGCAAGCTGCTGCCACGAAGCAGTGGTCTGTCGACCACTGATGAACCTTTGTGGCTACTTCTACAACAAAAGACAAATGCTGCAGGTGTATCCCTCACGCCCCACTGGCACCAGGGCTGCGTCCCGGGCAGGCTTCACGGCAGCGGTCTGGGAAGGGACCACCCGATGGGACAGAGGGAACCTGCTGGTTAGACAAACGGAAGTATTAAGAACAGGACAAATGTTTCACTGCTTTATTCTACCAAAACATAAGCTAGAGGCATCGGATGCAGAGTGAATTTTGAACTTCAAGATCACTTCCAGGATGTTCAATATTATTGTTGTTGTTGTTATTTAGACTCGATATACATAAGAATACCATTTTATCATTAGGCATTTCAGGACAAACTGTTCACCATTTGCCTTTTCATTCCTGAAACTGGCGGCCTCAAAGGTGCAACCCAGGTGTGCTGTAGAAACACTGGCAGGTATGTCAGGAACAAAGACATCTAAAACTTCAATAGTGTGATATTTGTCAGTAACTATAGCACTACGAAGAGACAGAGAGGGTTTCAAAACAGGCGATGCTAGAGTCTTTCTTGCATCTTTGATGAGATCAAGTTACCTAAATTCTTCCCATTTTTCTAGATTAATCATCTTTCACATATTGTTTGCTGGAATACAAAGCGTAGGAAAATCTTCTGTCTTCACAGGCATCCTCATGTCCTCTGTTCAAACTCAGGCCTCATTTGAAATATGCTTTAGTAATGTGAAAATCCACAAAGTCTTCCTACAACAGGAACCAAGTGCACGTCTTTTACACTTCATAGTTATCTGTGGTTTTCTTGGCGCTTTCAGAGTCAGGCAAAAAGTTCGTGGTTCATTGTAACAGACCTCACCAGTGAGCTAGAGAAAAGGATAGCAATGGATAGTGTTATAACACTGATATTCTCCTTCCTAAGCAGACAATGAACTGTCTTTTCCTCTAGCAGTGCTTGCCAAGCCCACACAAAAGGAAGCTGCCAATTTCTATCTATCTAGAAGGCTAACTTATGAGGTCAAAGTGTTATTAAAAAGATCTTTTTGCCTGTCAACTTGTGATATACACAGAGATCTTTGAAAAGGAAAGAAAGGCACTACATTTAAACTCTAGTGTGAAGTTTTGGGAGGAAGGTAGAGGTTAAATCAGGAATCTGTGTAAGTTATGCCGCCTTTAACATAATTTTTACGTCACTTCTCATGTCCATCAAGAATATATTTTATATATAGCAGCTAGCGTATGAGCAGCAACCAAACTCATGTACGGCACAACAGGGAAGCATCTTCCTCACCATCCACATGCTGATCTTCCTGCCAGAACAAGGAGGGAAATGGATCAAATTCATTTGTTAGTGGCCTTCCACTCCTTCCTTACCAGGCTGCTAACAAATGAATGAGCTATTTCTCAAGAGCAGAGCTTAAGGAGGCAAAGGAGAGTTAGCATTAAATACTTTGATCCCTTCAGCAGCTTAGGTGCAAAAGCAGGTGCTCCCTCCTTTGCCATTCTCCAGAAGGTATGCCATGGCACTTCATCACAGAGCTAACAGAATAAGAGAGCCAGAAAAAACTCAGCTGTCACCTCCACCAAGGGCAACTGCATTTGACCATTTTCCACAGTCATGTATTCTGTGGCTCCTGCCGCAAGTGGGGATAAACTCTTCTTCCTCTGAAAGACCAACAGTGTAATTCTAGTCCCGTGTCCACAAACGTGACCATTGGTGAAAAAGCAGGGCACGGGATTGGGGCAGACATTTACATCCACTGCAGCAGTCCTAGCTCTCACAGGAGAGGCAATCATCTCATCTGAGTTCTTAACCTGGTCAGTTCATAAGGGGACCCATGTCATATCACAGAATGGCTTTTAGTCCACCATGAGCAGAGCCCCTCTGACTTTCTAATGCCAGACATGTGGACAAGAGTCTTGCTAGCGCAAGCTGGCAGGCTTGGGGAAAAAGCTGACAGAATGAGAGATCTTTGTGGTGGAAACCTGTAACCACCTGGAAGAGAAATTTCTGCAATATCTCAGCCCTTCCTTGAAAAATCTGCAGAAGGCAATATGGTCACTAGACTCCTGAAAGCTATTCACTTCTGTAAGTTTAAGCAACTGCCTCAAGGAAAACAACCTTCCATGGAAGAAAACGGATTCACAAACACAGAATGGCACAAAGAAGGCTTTAATTGCCTTTGAGATTACTTTAGTACCAAATGAGGCAAAAGATGCTTTAAATGGAGGGAAGGCAGTTTCTAAAATAAGAAGTCTTGCATTGATTTGGGAAAAGGCTCCAGATATACCACTTGTATCTCTCTATTTTTTGAACAACCAGAAAAGCCTCTAAGTGAGTCCACACAGAATTTGGCTTTACCCTAGACTCAAGTAAGCGTGAGTATGTGGGATGAGGGGAGAGGAGGAGTTTTCACTGCGCCACTTGGTCTCCTCTCCCAGGGCAATTCAGAGACAGTCCTCATGAGTCTTTTCATAACACATTGCCAACCTTTTCTGCTTATGCTCAAAAGGCAGATGTCAAGACAGCAATAACTATTGCCATCCCAATGATGTAGCACTATGAAAGCACAACCTCCATAAACCAAGTTGTGAGACAGAAATGCAGAAGTGTCTTTCCCTTGCTCAGCTTCCCAAGGAAAAGGTCTCAGTCTGACAGGATCACCTTAGGTCATCTTCAGCATCATTCTCTGCGCACTTCTAATGTGTTTTATCTAGTACGGGTTATCATCCTACTGTAGAGAAAAGAAGTCAGAACATTACATCATCCCATGCTTGACATAAATTCTAGTTACCTTACATGAAGCAAGGACTGCTTAGCTTCTGTCCCATCCAGGGGAAAGGAAAAGGATTTAAATTCAGACTGTGGCAAGGGGAAAACTGAATTAAACACTACCTTCTAAATTGGATTTGCATGGGTAACTCCCAGGACAACAACAACAACAACAAAAAAACCCACAAAGTGAAGATTTTCCCATGTCTGACAGGGAATTTTTCAGTAAGAAGTTTCTGCCATTTTTATTCATGTGAAAAAGGACAGTTTCCTGCCTCCCAGACACCTGGTTTCTTAGTGTCAGGAAGAGACAGATACCAATATATACCGCAAGAGCCCTCCAAGGGGCCTGATCTACCAAATCACAATCACACGGCCACGTCTTGGCCTTTGCCTGCTAGCGACTTGACGAACATCCAACTTAATACAGTACACAAAGCAAGCTGTAATTTCACTGGTTGGGGCTAAGCCTTAGCCACCTTAGCAGAATCAAAGATTTACGTTAACACACTGTGTTTAAGACCGCAGTTTTTTCCACGCTTTTTTCCCTGCCCCCTTTAGAGAGGCATCTACTGCTACAGATGAAAACCAAGCCAGAGCGTGGAGGATGCTCCAGCCCGGTGTTAAGAACAGACGGCCCCAGAAGGGGAGCTCTGCGAGGCAGCCACTTTCTGACACAACCCTCTCCTCTTTGGCCTTTAGCCCATTGTGGTACCGAAGCATTTCACTGCAGGAGCAAGGCTAGCAGGGGAAAAATTGGTCCGAAATGTCTATGACTAATTCTGGTTTTCCTCCTTCAGCTTTGCATTAGTTACTGCATTTTAAGGCCATCCTGTGGCACAGCGTACATGGAAGCGAGATTACATAATGGAACTGGCTGCTCTCTTCTGTACCCTTTCTCCCACAGTACTTTTGATTACAGGATAAGACAAAAAAAGGGGAGAAAAACAGCAAGCACAGCGATTTTATCCAAGAAGGGGTATAATTTTCAGCATTATTGATATAGCCCAACATGAACCACATACCTTAATTTTCAAGTATGCCAAGACTTGGAATAAAGAATACCAAAATTCAGATTTCCACAATTTCAGTGCCAGCTGTGCTCTCTCCTGGGAAAAATTCATGTTGATATCCACAACATCTATGTAGATAACACTGGCTCCTACCCCTACGATCCTTCCTGCCCTAGCTAGCATGGGCCATCTGTTACTGCTTAGCAGGCAGCCCCACTAGATACTAGATTGGTACTACTTACATGAAAACGATGAAATAAACTGCCAGCAAAAATGCCATTAAGAAGTCTTTCCTAAGCAACTTGCAATTTACCATTGGAAAAGTGTAATTTAAACTGTGACAAATAAGGTCATAAAAGACACCAAAGCATGAACTAAGCCACAGGCCACTCTCTGTCTCTACATGATACCACTTACGGAGAAGCAGAAGTGGGAAACAGAAATCATGCTGCAGCTTACCTGGAAGTTCTCTTTTTTTTAGTTAGCAAGGTAAATGACGTTTTGCTGAGATCTTGCTGAACCCCTTCCCCTCCTGTTCACCACGCCATACAAGAGGATAAGGACAAGACAGTGACTGCCCTAAGCTATTCTCTGCTCTCAGCTATAGCCACTACAAGAGCCATTAGGATAAAACTGCGCAAGGACCATCAGAAGAAACCCAGCCTGCCATTCACCCAGACCCACTCAGCTTCAAGGTATATGCTAGGGTGAATGGTCCCTTCTTGCCATGAGCTGTCCCTGCCTACACCCACCAAACAACAAAATACACCTTAGTCTACGGCTAGTGAAAAAACTTAATTTAACTCTGCCGCACCACCAAGGGCAGGCAGCATTAGCTTCTTCCAGAAGGGTGTGGGAGAACGCAAAGACCCACCCTACGGGCTCTCAGCATGAGCAAACTCTCTTCTTCCTGAAGAAACCCCCGAACTAAATGCTTCCTCCGAGCAAGAAGTTACCTGAAACCCGCATCCTCACAACCTGTCCTGGCCGTAATGGCCGCTGGGGAAGCCCACGCTGTCCTTCCCAGCACAACTCAGCGCCAGCCCCGGTAGGTGCTAGTGCACCTTCCCTCTGCTAAAGCAGGCTCCTGAGAGCTGCCATCCCCACGCGGACCGGGCTTTGTAGCTCTCTGATTAAAATTTAGCAAAGAAAACTGCTAATAAGGCTCCGCAGTCATCGTCGCATCCACTGCACGGGGAAATTAGAGAGAAATCCTTCTTTAGCTGAGAAGTCAGTACGATTCCTAGGAGCACTTGACAATCTCACTGAGAAAATCTGATAGTATCCACAGGTTGCAAAATACTGCGTACTGGTCTTTAACCAGAGCTCCATGTTAGCAAAATCCTTCTCCATATCTTCATGTCTGCAGCAAGGTAAAAGTCAGCAAACCAGCTTGTTCTGGAGGTCAACATGTAAACTCGATCCGGCTTGCCACACTTGGTACATACCATGGAGATAACAGATGACTGACACTTAGCACAAAGAGGATGAAGGACATTCTTAAGCAGGGACACCGGGTGTCCTTCCTTTGGGGTAAGCGTGTCAACATGCTTGCTCCCCAGCCAAATGATCTTTCAAAATAGAGGTGGATATCCATCTACAGAAACGTGCACTTATTTCCTTGAAGGAAAACCATCCCCGCTATGGCCTGCCCTTTTTTTCCCCACAAAAAGGCTTGCCTGATCCGTGAAGTCAGGAAAGTTGCCTGGATGACCCCCAGCTGTGCAGGCCCACTCGCCTGGGAGCCTGCTGTCGTGCACCGGCAGCTCTGCTCCCTCTCCCGAGATATCGGGCGACCTGAAGTGCTTTTTGCAGTGCATTGTGTGTGCAGCTACAGAATAAAGAAGCATCACGGTCCACCAATTTCACAGTTCAGATACAGCCAGCTGCTCCATCCAATAATCTCTTTCCACAAGCAGCATCCATTAGACTTCTCAAAAATATTCCCATACTCTACAACCTACCATAAGAGCAGGTAAAATCCAATTTTTATTTCAGCTTGCTATTCCTGTAATTGAAATAAGATGTCAAAGTGAGTGCTGCAATGTAATAATTATTACAGTCAGGGACTTAAAATAACCAATTCACAGCTGTGCCAAATTTGACCAAACTGTTCCTTAGGCGTGTTGCTTGACTTGCATCAGCGCCTCCGTCTGTAAAACGGGCATGCCAACTATTATTTTTTAAGGACTACCACTGGTAAATAAATCTGAAGATTTAGTTTTCTCCTAAATAATTACACAATGCTTCTTAAGAACAACAGTATTTGAAGAACAGCGAAAACATAATACACAACTGTCAATGTTGTAAAACACCCCACTTGTACCAACATACAGGGAGCAGCCAGGCTCCATTTTTTTTCTGAATTTAATCCAAACAACGTGCACTCTGCCCTGCCCTCTGATGCCAGCCATAATAGTCAGCATTTATTCATCCACCAGCTGACTCACGTGTGATCTCGCAGCACACTATCTCATCAACACATCTACAGATCGAGTCTTTCGCTCTCATGTTCTTTAGTTTCGGCTTTGTTTTCAGAGAAGCTGCAAAATTTTAAACACAATAAACACAGATGGGGTCCATCTAAGTTTCAGTGGAACCACCACGCTGGAGGAGTGCACATCTTCTTGGGAAATGACGTTGTGCTGCAAAATCGAAGGGCAACCAAAGCAAGTCTAGAGACAGGAGACAGAACTTAACAAGTCTTCTGTCTTGACAGAGGGTGGGAAGAAAGGTTTATCCTGCTCAGATATCCAGCACAAGAATGAGTGATAAGCCCTCCAAATGCAAACTCTATGGGAATTCTGTGGGATCCAAGCCAGAACAACCTTCTGTTTCACCGAACCTGAATATTAAGCATGGGTGAATTTCAAAAACAATCAGCTGACTGCATAAGACAATCTGGTCATATTATGATTCCCACTGATTTTAAGCAGAGCAAGATGACTTTGCAAGATATTTTATACATTTCATATGGACAAAGCTCAGCCCACCCACATGCACTCAGCAACCTCAGCTGATTTAATTCTTCTTAGAATGTTTTTTTATCTCATATCCTTTTCCTTACCAGTATTGCACTAATACTGGTAATTCTGCCTTTCAGAAGGCAGATGTTACTGCCACACAGACTCAGGCTTGGGTGCACGACTGATCGGCTGGTGAATGGTACCAGAAGAAAAACTGGTTCACTGTCTGCTTCTCACTGATGAGGTGGCTCTGATTTTTGTATCATTAATACCTCGATTGATTGCCTAAGAGCAAAGACATAGCATGAAATTCTTCTCGATAGCCTTCAGATTTAGAGGTCTGCCATCTTACGTATTTTACATATTTGATGGCGCTGGAAAAAATAGGAAGTCGTTTTGGTCTAACACCTGGCATGAAACTGCAAAGCCAAGTTCTTCATGAAATTAAAAGAATAAATCAACTCAACTAAGTGGCTGTGGCTTGGTTATACTCCTGATCATTTGGGGATCGCAATGCTCTAGGAAACAGCCCAAGTTCTTCATGAAATTAAAAGAATAAATCAACTAAGTGGCTGTGGCTTGGTTATACTCCTGATCATTTGGGGATCGCAATGCTCTAGGAAACAGCCCAGCTCCTTGCTGTAATACTGGATATTCTTCAGGGTACAGGGATTAATCCTGGCTGGTCCCCTGGCGAGGTCAGTGAGCGAGGGGGGAGGGAACACTTTAAATCTGATACTTCTGTTAAAAAATAGCTATGGTGCAGCATGCTCAGGTTTCTGTAGGACAGGGACCGGGTTTGTTTTGTGTTAAAGAGCACCCGCTTCTCTGCGTAAGTATTACATGCATATCATACCGGCTCACAGAAACTGAGGCAACTTCTCCATGTCATTTTGAAGAATTTCACGAGCTGAAAATTCTCTCTCCCACAGATGTATCTATTTTAAGCACAACCATTTTCACGTCAGAAAGCAACTAGCTGTTGCTTACAAAACACAAAACTCCTGGAGGTGGGAGGTTTTATTTTTGTTGCTGGTTTCAGTTGAAAATAACACAATTGCTGGATGAAATACTCGGTTTACTACCACATTGGTTGGTCCAGCGTATCTCCCGCGGCTTGTAATTTCACAGTGGGACAAGCCCACCCCGT
>NW_010543410.1:0-5570 GCF_000687285.1 Phaethon lepturus
GAGGGGTCTGCGGCCCCAGCGGGGTCGCCAGTCCCCCGCACAGCTTGGGGGGCAGCCCCAGGCCCCGGGGCTCCTCATCAAGGTGCCAAGAGGAGCCTGGCTGTGGGTCGCCAGGCCCTGGCCGTGTTGTGTCACCATCTGATGGGTTTTGTGTTTTTTTTGGGGGGGCTGTTCCCCTCGGTTTGGGCCCAGTCTGGTCCTATCGCGGGCCGCTTCAGTATCCCTCCCAGGCACCGGGGATCTCCCATCTCTGCTGACACAGGGTCCACCGCATCAGCCTGGCCCTAAAGCGTCCCCATCACCCCTGCTCTCTGATCCCAGCGCCTCGTACAAGTAACTGCTGAAATCCCAAGGAGAAGACGCGCAGGAGCTGGCTAGGGGTCCCCTGGGATGGCAGGCAGGGCCGAGGGAACGTCGTCCGTCTGGAAATGTGATCTTCGGCAGCATCACGTGTCTGCAAAGCCAACCTGATGAGGGCGAGGAGTCCTCTGTGGCACTCGGAGCGAACGCGAATTGCCAGGTTGCAGAGAGAGGAGGGCTGACGTTTGGGTACAACCGAGCGCTGCGTCACCTTCCTCACCCTGATGGAGGAAGGCTGGCATAGCTTGGAAAAGGTGATGGTCTGTTGATCTTATTTTCAGGGCTGGTCAGCAAGCTGTGAAGGCAGAAGTGCTAGACCTGACTAGAAAAAAGTAATGATTGAACTGGTTCTGGGTCTACAGTCATAGTAAGTCAGTGTGGAGCTGCATTCCCTGACCATTTGGTGCTATGTTAACTTAAACCATGCTTAGGCTTTTGAAACTAATAGTTAAAACCTGCCCTTATTTCCTCCCATGCATCATCATCCCAGATTTTTAAGAGAAAAAAGGAGTGCAAAAGAGAGCCTGACTCTGGAAGCCAGCAGTGGGGATATTTGCTTCCAAGTGGGAGGCCAGGATGCAGGTACCTTAACACAAGGTTGTGCAATCACTCGGCAGTTGCTGGATAAATGAAGAAGCAGTTCCTGGAGGAAGAGAGCTTGCATGGCGAGTTGTCTTTGCTCTTGGGGATTGCTCTAACCTCTGCCTTTCCTGCATGACTTGTGCTGCAGCATCAGTGAGGGAGGAGGAATGAGCCCCTTTGAGATGAAGAAAGATTTGCATCTGGCTTCTTGCATTTGCTTGCAAGATGCTCGCAAGACACTCTAGGCCTGTGTGTCCTCCAGACCTTAAATCAAAAGTGAGCCATTTGACCCTGCTCAAAGGCTGCATTAGGTACCTAAACCACAGAAGGGATTTTGAGCAGCAAATCCTAGAAGTCCGACTGCAGATATCTAAGAAAAGCTGCTTTTTACACACAAGCTTCTCTTATGCTTTGCCTCTCATTCACTTCAGAAATTCCCCTGTTCCTGACAGCTCAGTTCCTGTGCCCCTCTCTTGGCCTGTTCACCTTTGTCCCTAAATTGGGGTAACACTGGTTATTTCTTTGGGTCTTGGTGTTGTCTAGAGGGAAAAAGTCCCTCTCAATGATGAGCCTTCCCATAACAAGGGAAAAGGTCCTGGAGCAGCATCACAGGAAAATGCAGTGACCGGACCGACAGTCCAGTGGGGAATAACAAAGGTGATTGGAAGAAGTTTGCTCAGGATTTATGAGGAAAGAGTAAAAGGAATGAGAACTCTTTAGAGATGCCTGTGGACAGACAGAAGACTTTAAACATGTGGAGAATGGCTGCAGAGAAGAGGAGATAAATTTTTCTGCTGGGCTCTGGAGGCAGAACAAGAAATAAAGGGCTTAAATTGCAGTGAAAGGGATGTAAAGCAGGCCAAGAATCCAGGCTTGTTCCCTCTCAGTGTAGTGCTCATAATGAATGAGAGTACTCTGCTTCAATGTGCCCCAAACTGATGTGCAAAAAATCTCTCTGTGCTCTGCTGACATGACCGAGATCCCCACTCCGGCTGTTTCATCCCACCATCTGCTAGGGCTGCTGGACGCTAACAGCCCAGGCAATTCCGTCCTCGGAGACAGGGTGACAATGGAGACAGGGTGACAATTGCATCATAGTGTTTCTACACTGCTTCTGGAGGACTCTCTATCGGTTGGCTACAGCTAAAGTGGATCGTTGGTTGATATATCCAGGCTTCTTTTGGCATTTCTTTTAAGTCTATCAGAGTGTTAGGATTGTGAGTCGAAGACATGGGCAGATACAGCCTGGGTTTTTTTGTTTGTCTTTTTATTATGACTTAACACATAACCCTGTATCACCAATTTACTGATGATGTGAGGTCATATGTACAGCAAGTGACTGAATGCAGGGATGTGTGAATTGGGAGGAAACAAAGTCTAGTGCATGGAAACAGTCTTGGTTTATTCCAAGTTTACTCTTGCTTTCTATTCCCCTACAGAGATAAGGTTTAGAGTCGTGGAGCCTGGCCTCTTTCTCCAGTTCAGTATCTCCTTTCCTCCCTCAAGTAATATTTGAACCTCTTAATCTCATTGCATAGCAGGGATTGAAGTCTCATGGACAATTAAGCTTTGAAAATATGTGAGAACTGGCAGGTGGGTAGAGGGCAGGGGCTCAGGCTAGTACCTGCCCGGTGAAAAATTCAAGGAGAAAGTGGCCTTTCCAGGTGCTGTTTGGTGGCGACCACGTGCCAGCTCTGCATTAACCAGAGCACTGCTGCTTCTGAGAAGTCTGGGGGTGACAGAAGAGATTTTGAAGGAGACTAGGCCTTCGGCTCAGCTATCCTGGAGACAGCTTGGTTATTTCTGTTCTCCAGTGCATCTCTCAGCTTGCGTTCTGCAAAACTGTGTCTAGACGCAGCCTTTAACTAGTTGTGACGGCATGTTGCGCGAGCAAGCCGCATGCGTGTGCGGCAGGGTGGGGATCAGCGGCATGCAGCTTCCCTGTTAAGTCTTTGGCCTCGGTTTCTGTCTTGCACCGGAAAAGTACTTGCTCAAATTCCTGTCTTCCGCTGCAAATAACAGTGAGCTTTCTGATTATCTGATAATAATGAGACGTCACAGCGTCCTCTGAGCCCACAGCTGACTCTGCTTCCCAGGAAATCCTCTCTTGCTCCCTTGTAAGCTTCTTAGGAAGAAAGCAGAGTCTGCGGCAGGCATGTCTGCTAGGAATGGGTGAGCAGCATGCGGGAGTGTTTGTTTAACGTCAGGCTGCTTATGGGCTGTATTGCCCTTGCAGGTAATTTCTCTTCCCTGAGAAAAAACACACACACAAGGTTGATTTGCTCAAAGGTGGTGTCATTTCTGCTACAAAGGTGGTGATAACTGCAGCGCCTGGGTCTCTCTGGGAGGACAAAGATGCTCAGCTAAGAGGGTCTCTTTTTCGAGGTCAGACACTGTTTTGTGGCTTTCGATACCTTGTGGACTTTGAAAACTTCAGTGCAAGGCATGTGTCATGTTAGCAAGCTCCCTGGCTTGCCTGACTATCACGTGGCAATGCCACGACCTTTTTAGGCTCCCATGATGAGCTGTTGTAGGCTCCTTCTTGAACATACAACCAACCTTTTGGCATCCAGCAAACGCAGCAGGGCAGAGAGCTAAAGCTTGCTGAGTAAACCGAAAGCAGGTCTGAGCTGATGTTCACATGATCTGGGGATGGGGTACAAGCAGAACCATGGACACTACGTTATGATTTGCAGACCCGGACCTGACCTCGGCTCTTCCCTCGTGCAGTGGAAATAAGGGCTATCTGAAATCCTGCTGCCTTCCTCCTGGGTGGACTCACCGTTTCACCTGACCGCTAACAAACACAGCAGCTGGCAGGGAGAGCACCCTGTCAAAACCACTTCCCCATGAGAAAGAGGGACATTCAGCTTCAGTATGGTTGTGTCGGTGCTTGATGTTGCTGTTGATCCTATACCCTGGTGGGATGTTATACAGCCCTGTGAGATGCCACCAATTTCCTCTTTCACTTCCTGACCCAATTCACCACATGCCCCATGACGGGGGGTGGCTGCTCGCTTCCTCTTTGGAAGTGTTTGAGGAAGGGATTGTTGCACATGTATCTGCAAGTACAGGTGAATAAGTGCCTGCAGGGAAGTGTTTAACAAAGGCAACGTGAGAACCTGGACAAATAAAGCAGTAAAGCCCCTCCAGGTTCATGCTCACTCTGGGATTATGAGCTGTTAGCCTCTTTCTGTTGGAGCCCAATGCAGTGTTTGTTTTCTGTGGCATTGCTCTTATGCTTGTCTCTCTTCTCCATGCCTGCAGGCAGTTTCCAGGATGTGGGAACATAGTGACATTCTCCCAGTTCCTATTTATTGCAGTGGAAGGCTTTATCTTCGAAGCCAACTTTGGGAGGAAGAGGCCAGCCATACCAATAAGGTACAGTTGATCTGAACGCTTTTACTAGGCACAAATAGACTGGCTATCTGTTATCACAAGAAGTGTTTAATAAAATGGTTTATCTGTTTATCCTGTCTAAATCCCATCCATTCTGCAGCATTTGTGAAGCCTCATTGAAAACCTGTCATGCCTGATAAAATATGAACTCCTCATTTATCGAGAATTCTTAGGAGGAAATTGCCATCAGATACATTCCTGTCCAAGAAACAGGGCAGTATTTTGCACAGTTAAGAGTTTGCTGTGTTTCGAGAGCTTGCTGTCTCTCTGCAGCTTGGTGCAGTGGGCGTGGGAGGGAGAGGTTTACTGGAAACCCGGCCAAATTCACTTTTGCATTTCCCCATCAGGGCTGATCTTGTCCTGGCAATTGCCTGGCACGTTCATGCTTTCCTCCCTGGCACTCAGTGGCTAAAGTGAAGGGGTTTTGTGGGGTTCCTTAGCACACTGCCTAGCCCGTGGCAAAACAGCACTGTGCTGAGTGCTCAGGACAGAGATCCTCATGACAGACAGTTGAGGGCAATTTTTGTACCACTCATGGCTGTGTCACAGTGAGGAACTTCATTTTGTGGAGGCTGTCTAGCTTAGATGGAGAATCATGGAGTTGTTCAGCCTGGATTTGAATAATTTCTCCTTCCACTCAGGGAAGTGATGCCTGCTGGCAGAAGTTGACTCCTCTCAAATCAAGCTTTGTCTTAGGGCACAGATCTTAAGAAGGGGGGTTCTGGAGGAAGTCTGTGCTAAAAGATTCCAGCTGGGCTGTCATCAGTTCCCCTTTGCTTCTGGGATTAGCACAAGCTGAGTCAGTGTGTGTCAGCCTGCTTCCCATTCTGAGGACTTCTCTACTACGTCCAAACCAGATTGATCTCTTTGTTAGTCCTTGTCACAGACCCAAGAGCTAAGTGGGCCCCTGCTCATCTCCAGACCTTTCTTTGTGCCACTTAATCTGTTCCCAAGGTGTGTCTCAGCATGCCAGGGAG
Source organism: Phaethon lepturus (assembly GCF_000687285.1). NCBI lineage: Eukaryota > Metazoa > Chordata > Aves > Phaethontiformes > Phaethontidae > Phaethon > Phaethon lepturus. The sequence goes on from NW_010543410.1 coordinate 5,319, forward strand.
GTACATGCACAGCCATCAGCTGGTTTTGTGTGTTTGTATTTCAGGTACTATTTCATCATGGTGGCCATGTTCTTCACTGTCAGTGTGGTGAATAACTATGCCCTGAACTTAAATATCGCCATGCCACTGCACATGATCTTCAGATCAGTGAGTACTGCCATGCCATCCTTTCCTTTCTCATGTGACATCTCTTTCCATCACCTCTGCAAGCACCGTCCCTAGTGCATGTCTTCTGCCACCCTCTCTTTCGCG
>NW_010543410.1:5601-12598 GCF_000687285.1 Phaethon lepturus
TGTGCAAATACTAAACTCCAGCTAACTTGTGGGGAGAGCAACCTTGCTCTGAAGGCTCAGCTCCAGTTCTCACTTTCACAGTGTTGATCATTAGATTTCAACCTAATGGGCAGGAAACTGAGGCTCAACAGGCTTCATATTTCCAAAGGTGATGGAGAAGTAACAGTGACAAAACCAAGCCCAGACTCTGGCTGTCAGCCCTGGATGGGCTGAATTGCTGGCCAGAGGCACCCAGCTTTCCCTCCCACCGCACAGCTAAACCAAGTGGTTTGTGTCCTAGTGTAGGTGTCTTGGTTAAACGCCCCAGTCAGAGAGGATGGATTTGGCCTAGTTCCACCTGAACTTTTCCTGCACAGGCCTCTGCTTTGGAAGGTGCTATGGGAATAACAAAAATCTGCTGGGGAGATCTGCTGGGCAGGGGCTGTTCTCCCACGTCATGCGGTTGAGATACCTGAAGTCAGGAGAGGTTAAAAAGAAGGAAAACAGACAACACTCTAATACCCACATTAACCATGAGGGATGCTTCTTGTATTGCAACCCTGCAGTCAGTCTGTGGAGCCATACTCCTGTTCCCAGTTGAAAACACAGCGATTTGGCCACATTCTACTCTGTAGCACACACTGAGTGTCATGAGTGGGCCAAGAAAAGGGGAGGCCCACTAGCCAGAAGATCCTAGTAGCCTGTTTGCGCCAGCATACTTGTTCCCAAACCACCCAGCTCAACTTCTCCCCTCCTCCTAGCTGAAGTGAGACTCATAGAATCATTTAGGTTGGAAGAAGACCGTTAAGATAATTGAGTCCAACCGCAGACCCAGCACTACCAAGTCCACCACTAAAACATATCCCCAGGTGCCACGTCTACACGTCTTAAATACCTCCAGGGATGGTGACTCAACCCCTTCCCTAGGCAGGGAGGGGCTTGACAACCCTTTTGGTGAAGAAATTTTTCCTAATATCCAATCTAAACCTCCCCTGGTGCAACTTGAGGACGTTTCCTCTCTGTCCCCACCCTATCGGTCTCCCTGAACCTATTCTGGCATTTCTGTTGGTGTTTTGCATTTAGCTGTATTGAGTTTGCAGTGTTTCTCTGGGGCAGGCATCCCGGACCAGGGACGTTTGTCATGCTGACCTTCTATTTTTTTTTTTTTCTCTCTCTCTTCTTTCCCAGGGTTCTCTCATAGCAAGCATGGCTCTAGGTATCATCATTTTGAAGAAAAGGTAAATCACAAGCCTCTTATATCATCAGGGAATGCTCTGCCGTTTACTTAATCCTGACTGGTGTTTAGTGCCCTCCTCTTTCCTGTTAAATTTTCTTGTTTTACTGATGGGGAAATGGGAACACAGGTGTGCCTGGACTAGAGGCTGAAATCGTTCCCTCTTCTGCATTTCCACCACCCCTCACTCCTTCATTTGAGGCAAGCATGGACTGAGAAGAGAGGTTTTACAGATGTCTGCAGCCTTCTGTGTTAGCTCTTTTCTTTCCTCTTACTTCTGTGAGGCCAGTACCACTCCTGAGGAACGGCTGATTTGGGTCTGGCTGGGATGGAATTAACTTTCTTCATAGCAGCTCATATGGTGTTGTGTTTCAGATTTGTGTTGACAGCACACTGATGTTTTGGCTATTGTTGAACAGTGCTTAGGCAGTGTCAGGGCGCTCTGTTTTTCCCACTCTGCTTCCCAGTGAGTAGGCTGTGGGTGGACAAGAAGTTGAGAGGGGATACAGCTGGGACAACTGACCCAAAATGGCCAAAGGGTTATTCTGTGCCATACAGTGCTGTGTGCTGCAATAGAAGCTGGGGTAGAGGAAGAAGGGGGTTGGGAGGAGTTGGCTTCCAAGACCGCCATGCTTATGGGAGGTGGTGAGTGATTGCTTTTGCATTGTTTTTGTTGTTCCCCCTCATTAAACTCTTTAGCTTAACCCACGAGTTTTCTCATTCTTGCCTTTCCAGTTCACTCTGCCACCCCACGAGGTTGGAGAAATGAGCGAGCGGCTGTGTGGGTGCTTGGCTGCTGGCTTGGGTCAACCCACCACAGTGGGCAAAGCCATCAGGACGGGAGGGTCCTCCCAGCTGCTTGAGGTCTGGCTGTGGGACCAATGTGGGCACATCCCCTGCCACTCCATCACTATGCAGAGATCCATGCTGGCATTGATTTGAGAGAGATCCTTTGCCACGGGCAAGGAGATCTTGGTCCAAATGCTTCTTTTGTGTTGCAGTTGGAGTAAGTTGGCCTTCCTTCCTAGCAATGTCTGACGTTAAGTAATGCGTACGTGCCCATTACCCCAGGTTCACACTGGTGTAATGGAGCAAAATGCAGTGCAAGGGAGCAGTAGGTGAACAAGGCGAGGCTGGGCTGGATCACTGACATCTGTCTTCTCCTCTGTGCAGATACAGCGTTTCTAAATACACGTCCATAGCCCTGGTGTCCCTGGGGATCTTCACCTGCACGTTCATGTCTGCAAAACAAGTGGTAAGAATTGGAAAGGGCCTGAGGTCATAGCTGTGAACCTTATTGACACAGGAGCTTCTGTCATCCCCTTTATCAGTAATTCCCTTTGCCCGACTATGAATGGAGGTGCAAGATGTCTTCTAGCTCTAGATCTGCTCCCCGAAAGCTCTTGTTCCTGGTCTCATTTTCCTGTGGTTTGGGGAGAAGGGGCAAACACACGCATGTGGTTTAACTTCATTACAGATGCCTTTTATCCTGTGTTATTCTGGTTGTCTTTTGCTTAGAAAAACCATTATTTTTCTGCCACAGAGATAACAGCTAGAAGCTGTTTTCTTTCGCCCTTACTGTGATGTGTTGCAGTTAGGAGCAGGTGAATCTTAAGCAAAATGCAGCCATCTTAAGTCTTCACTCTTTTTATCCCAGAAGAGGTTGTTGCCTGTCACGCTAGATTTTTACAGACCTGTTGTCATCCAGCATGACTTTCTGTGACCCTTGAAATAAAGTGCATGTATTTGGAGAACAGGACGGAGTGAAGAAAATCCATGTGTAACACCACTTTGAGCTTTACCTGGGTCAGAACCCCCAGCCTGATCTTGTCAGCTGAAGACAGAAAAATGGCATAAAGTGGTGGTATAGTGAAAATTTGTTGCACTTAATCCAGCTCTGAGAGACTGGAAATGAAACAAAGCTGTCAAACCTCCAGGTCTCCCATCATTTAATAGCTGTTAGGGTATCGGAGGAAGGTCTGTTCTATGCAGCCTTGCTCTGTATTATTCGGTGTTAATCCAGATAAACTCTCAGCAGGCATGGGCTTTTGGTATGGTACAGACAGTTGTGGCAAAGGTGAGTAATCTAATTTGCCCTAAACCACAGTGAAAGAGAGTTGAGCCAAGTCATGCTACCTAACAGCATCTACGGGCCTGGTTTTGTCAATGTCTTGACCTCAAGCCAGAGCCCTGGTTCTTCCTGCACACTCACCTCTGAGATGGGACAGAGGAGCCTGCCAACGTCTGTGTGAGCTTTCTGTCTGGCACTGATTATTTTTGTGGTTGAAGAGTTCAGTCTCTGACCAAGTCAGGGCATTTCTTTCAGAAAAGCTACCTTCTTGATCAGATATTTCCACTTTTTGGCTGGAATCTGATGCATTCTGTGAAGCAGAGTCTATCTGAAGTCTCTGAAGCAGAAAGTGAAGTATGCTGTAGTTGCCATCACCTCTGTTCAGCCAGGGAGCTGACTCTGGAGAACGCAAGACCTTGGGCAGTCTTTGTTTTATGGGCTTGCTTGGAGCACAACACACAAACCAAGAGTGAGATAGAGGCAGGCCCAAATGAGCTGCAGGGACATGGTGGCTTATGGTGCCTGTATTGTGTCTCCCTCCACCAGGCATCTGACTCCAGCTTAAATGAAGAGGACGGACTCCAGGTTTTCCTGTGGTGGCTGCTAGGTACGCAAGTGCCACATCCCCAGCTAACCTTTGCTGGGATACTGGCAAGACTCGGCGCTCTGATATCCTTGGCCGTGTGGGTTGTGCAAAGCAGACTGTGGTGGGAGTCCCTATGCTGAGGTTAAGTTGTGCTGAGCATTTGGTTGATTGATTGATGAGCATCTGGTTGTTGATTTGCAAAGAATGGGGTTTTGTGGCACTCATTAGCAGCTTTGTGCAAGGAGATACTCTTTATTTGGCCAACAAGTCAAATATGGGACCTACAGGTTTCTACAAGGTGGTGCCTTCGTGACATAATGAGACTAGAGTCATGCATGTTTGCAGATATCTTCTGGATTTCTCTCTGCAAAAGCAGCCCTACCTGATATGTCTGATTCCGTGAGCTATGCTGCAGAGAGGGAGAGGGGCTATAGCTGGTTCAAGTGTTTGTTCAGCACAGTATTTTGTGGAGGAGTCTTTGAAGTGTGGCACTTGAACCTATTTTTGTACCTCTAGCCTAGATTTATTGCTGGCTTTTCAGGGAACCTGGGATTGATGTATTCTCAGTAGTGGCAAATGCCTGTATCCCTGGTATCCCACCAACTCTGCTTGCCAGGGCTGAGTCTCTTTTTTAAGAGATGATCTTTTCAGAAGTCTCTTGGCATCTCAGCCTTTGTAATAAGATACCCGTGTCCTCAACACCGTTATCAATTTTCTGCCCATCTTACCAAGTCCAGATGCTTTGGCTTTTTTCACTGACGGCCAAATCAAGGGAGTTGTCAAGCTGTTTGACTTGAGCTATGCTGTCCCTGAGCAGTGTTGCAAGGCTGTGCTTCTCTTCCAGGTATTGCTGCGCTCACCTTTGCCCTCCTCATGTCTGCCAGAATGGGCATTTTCCAGGAGATGCTCTACAAGCAGTTTGGGAAGCACTCCAAAGAGGCCCTTTTTTACAATGTAAGTCACCATGTTTTTTCTATTGCTTTTACCGGGCAGACAGAGCTGCTAAGAGAGTCCCTTCCCCGCCCACCCGGTACTCGGCACAAATCCAAAGGGTGACACGCTGCAGGGCTGGAGCAGTGAAGAGTGTGCTCTCACCCAGATATGTGAAGTTGGTTTCCCAGGATGGGAAGTGAAGCGGGTTCACATAATCTGTTAACATCCTGTCTTTACTTTCCAGCACGCATTACCACTCCCTGGCTTTCTTCTCCTTGCCCCAAACATCTACCACCATGCAGTCCTCTTCAGCCAGTCTGGTGAGTGTTGCACAGACGGATCCTTGCTCTTGTACCTTCCTGTCCTCTGGAAAATGCTGTAGGAAGCTTTCAGTCCAGCAGTTGTGCACGTCAGACTGTCATCTTGGGATGTTCAAGCCCTTTGAATTTTCAGGTTTGATAGAAAGCCTAAAGCCAAAAAACCCCCCACACACTCTCTTGGGGACATTGTCCAACCTCTTTCTCGTGGAAGGCCAGATGCCAGCACGCTTGGACAAGTGCTGCTTGCTGACTGCTGAGAGCCTGGCCATGGGCAGCTGACCGTTCAGCTGGTGCCACAGCAGTTCGCAAAGCTAAGCCATGACTTTGGATCACTGTGGTTAAACCCCAAATTTCTCACTACTGCACACGCATACACCTGTTGGGCCCAGACAGATTGCTCGTCCATCCACCTTGAGCTATACATCTCCTTAAGTTTAATAGTAAAATTCATCAGGCTTCCAAAGTGCCAGCAAGCTTCCTATATTCCCAATTTTGTGAAACTGGACAGATCTTTGCTGAGTAGGTTTGCTGGTTCTTTAATTCCCTCTGGTTATAGGGGATATTTGCATGCATAGATCACTTTAATCTGTTCATTAATATCATTGCAAAGTACTTCTGGCACGCTACACCCACTAAAGAAAAGTATGAGATAGGTGACCCTTGGGGAAAGGAATGTGGTAGTTCAAAAATGGGAGCAACAGGACCAAATCCTCAACGAGAGGCGTAAACTTGGACCCGTTGGCTTTTGTTTTGCTGGTGCTATGCAGGCTTTCCCATGCTAACGCTGTCAGCTTCTCAGAGCCGCACAGTTGATTCATCCCATTTTAACAATAGGACAGCCCTGACGCAAGAAAGCAAGACAGAGCTTTTCTTTTAATGTCTTTTTTCCTTAGCCTACTTCTTCCCCCATCTTCCTTTCCTCCCTATGGAAATCCAAGCAGAAACATCTGCAAACTCTCTTGTATTTGTCCTTTATCACACTAAGAACAAGATAACGCTCTATTTGGAGCAAAATCAAAATGTACCCGCACCTCAGTCTGCTTAATGCAGCAATGGCCTCCTGAACCTGCAGCATATCCTGGATCATGGTCAGTCCAGGACAGGAGAGCCTTTCCTTGCATCTTCTTTAAGCAGGGCAGTGACCTTGCTCCATCCTTTCTCCCCGCAGAGCTGTTCCAGGTCCCAGTGATCGGACTGACCCTGCCGATCATGTGGTTCTACCTCCTCATGAACGTCATCACTCAGTATCCTTTCAAAGCACAGCTTCAGTGGGGTGGGAGAGGAGGAATAGTGTGGGAGTGCTGAGTCCCTGGAATCTTCCCTGCATTTGGAAGCTGATTTTTCAGGTCTCTCTTGGAAAATATAGAGTGAAATTTAACATGAGGCTTAAGATGTTTTCCAGGGTGGCTGAACCACCTGGCCACCACCTCCTGGAATTTAGAGAGAGGAATTTAGCCTGGGGCTTATGTTATTTCCTGGGTGACTGAAATCTGCCACCACCTCCCCAGGGACAGGCTGGCTGGTATAAACTCATGGTAGTTCTGCTAGCCAGCCCCAGGTAGAAGGGACAGATCAGGAGCCATTTGTGGGCCATATCAGCGCGTGGATTCTTCCACACAGTGAAGACAAGTCTGCAAGTCCGATGAAACCCTTGAAAAAGGGACCTTCAGTCCAATTCCCTTTTACCATTTTCCTCTCACCATTGAGTGAGTGCTGTGCCCTATTGCTGCTCATGTTCCTCCATGAAACCTCCTTGTTTAATCTGCCTTTTCTGTGACCCCTCAGGGGGTGAAAGAGGACTCTGTAACAGAAGAGTCTGATTCTATTGATTCTATGTTTGAGAAATGGGCCTGTGTGAACCTTGTGAGGTTCAC
>NW_010543411.1:0-817 GCF_000687285.1 Phaethon lepturus
ACACAGTCTCAGGAAGGGTCAGTTTAGAAGTAACTGGTGAAATCCGAGTGAAATCCCTTAAAATCCACGCGAGGGGACACGCCAAAGTGCGTTGGACCGAATCGAGGAACGCTGGATCCAACACTGCCTACACGCAGAACTACACCGAAGAAGTGGAGTATTTCAACCATAAGGACGTGCTGATCGGCCACGAGAGGGGTGGTTTTATTTTTTCGGGAGGAGGACGCATCGTCTCGAGTTGTGTCTTTAAGAGATGCATCTCTCTGGAGAGAGCAGATGCGTCTGCAGAGCGCCTGCGAGCAGGACTCGAACTACCTGCCCTTCAGCACGGCGCTTTATTGATACCTTATTTTTTTCATGCATTATAGTCGTTTGGGTTTTTTCTCTTTTTTTTCCTAGCAATATTAGCAGGTTGTGTCCCCTCCGTGGGGGAAAACAGCTATCGCATCAAAGCCAAGCAAGCGGTCAGCGACTTCTCTGGCAGCATCCTATCCAGCCCTGAAATTCAGTGAAAGCAGGAAAAAAACGATACTTTTGGACACATCGGGGTTCCGCTTTTTGTTAATGCGATGGTTTTTTTTAAGGATGGCTCGGTATGGGTAGATCAAATATTCCTGGACCCTTCTCCCCGTGGTTTTATTTTGACATCGGCTATCGCCACCCCACGTGTGATATTTAATGTAAAAACCAGAAAACCCTCCTGGTAAATCGCGTTAATTTAGCTCGTCCCACCTCTCCGGAGTGTGGTGGCGGGGCGGGACACCCCGATATAAAGAGGTGTCCAAAAAAGCCCTGCCTGGGAGCGAAAAGAGACGGG
>NW_010543412.1:0-6709 GCF_000687285.1 Phaethon lepturus
GCGCAGCCCGGCACAGCGCGCAGGGCTCCGCTTCGACGTGCGAACGCGTCCCCGGAGCCTCACGTGCCCCCACCGGCAGCCTGCCCGCAGGAGGAGGGCTGGGTACGCAGACGCCAAGAGGGCTGAGCAATTTGCTTGAAAGCCGTGCGGGGTGTCGGGCTGGGGCAGGAGTGGAGCAGAAGCGGTGTCTCCCGACGCTCGGGCTGCGCCCCATCCCCAGCCGGTAACGGTCCGTGCAGCCAGGAGATCATAAAGGTCCGGGGGGAGACCCACCGTGCGCAGGAACGCAGAGCCTCCGGCAGACCTACCGTGGGAAAACACAAAAGAAGAAGTCCCTCCTGAGCAATACTTTGCATTTTCTCCCAAAACAAATACCTAGGTTATCACGCGAAGGATTCTGTCCCCGAACGAGGAGGCACTGTAAAAAGGCTCAGAAAAATGAGGGTGCTTGCGGGGGCAGAATAGCAGATGCGAGAGAAATTTTCGCTTTGCGTCCAAAGAAAAAAAGCAAACGCAAATGATACCTGGCTTTCTTCGGCAGAAAACAGAAAAGTCTTGTCTGTGAAGTGTAGAAAAAGTTGTTCGGATGAGAAGAGGGAGGAAGCAGCGCAGAGGAGAAAGAAGAGAGCAGAGCAATTCTCCATATATCACAAAAAACTAAACAATTTCTGTGGAAAGCAAATAAATTATACAAGTATTTTTGTTTGCTTTCAACCCCCTTTAATCCCTTATATTTTGAAATCAAATATAAGACAGAAACTTCCCCCAAAATCACAAACTAATTATTTTCTCTTTGTTAATGGCTGTTATGAAGTACACCACTTAGGAAGACGAACTTTGGAAAGATTACAGGGAAATATTAGACCCTCCATGAGGGCCAGCGGGACAGAGAAGACAGCTACCAAATCAGATGCCATTTTTGGAAAGTCCCACATCACACATACTATATTCCATTAGAAAAGCCAAGATTCATTACCCAAGAATGCACTTAAATTAAAATAAAAGTAGGAATTTCGTTGCTTCCAAGAGCCAGAATATTTAAAGGCTGGAGCCTTTAAATAATTTTTTATAATATTTCACAATTTTTTTTTACCCAAGGCGAGTGAAGTGTTTTGAGATCTATGTCTTACTCAGATCAAAAAGCAAATTTTACCTGCTTACAGGCTTGAATAAAAGAGTTCAGCTTAGAAAGATTAGAAATGCTTCTCCCCATTTCCCGGTCTGGGTCAGAATGAGAAATACTATCCTTTCACTTCTAGTTTTAGCCAAGCCAAACAGCAAGTACCAGAAATCAAGGTGAGACTGGGGGGAGGTGGATGGGATACAAGGTCCCTATGTGAAATTTTCTACATTCTTGTGTATTTTGACACACTGGAAATGTTCAAAAGGCTCAGATAACTTTCAACCAAGTCAACAACAAAATTTAGCCTCCAAGTCCTTCTCATCCGCTCAGTTCCAGCGGCTGCGAAGTAGCACGTTCAACAGAGAGCACCGGAGTTCGACCTCAGCCGTCAGGTAGGTTTGGACACGTCTCCATCGCAGGGAGACACCTCTCGCGGTAATCCGCTCTCCTACGACTCGGGCGACGCAAAGCCTTGTGCTGTGTCAGATGCCCGAGCTGCGCTTTGTCCCTCTTGCTCGCTGCCACACCGAAGGCTTTGCTTAGCAGATGAAAAGATGGGAAAAGCACTGGAGATGTCCCTGGTGAAGCAGCACGCCTTCCAGGGGGTCTCCAGGCACGCGGGGTACCACCCAACCGGACCATTTCAGACACTTTGGAATATCCATCATTTCGGACACTTACAGAATACCATCTTAGTGGTTTTGCCTCCCAGTAAAACCTTCTCCCCAGGCTCCAAATCCCACATTGCCCAGTTTGCAAAGGATGCTGCCGAGGGCCCTGCCACCTCGCCTCCGCCCGCTGCCGGGGGTGGCTGTGTGGGGCTCCCTTCCCGCAGGCGGGAGCAGATGGACACACAGGGGACTCCTGACCTAACTCTTAGCCAAGCTAACGGGGGGCTCCAGGACCTGCCAACCAGCGGAAAACGGACACGCTCTAACATGAAATGAGCCAGAAGCGCTCGTGCAGGAAGGGAAGACCCGATCGCTCGGTGGTTTCACTCTCGGATCTACCATCGGCACTGTCCGAGCCCAGGACCAAACCCGAGCGTTCCCTTTGGAGCTCCCGAAGCGTGCCCGTCTCCACGTGAGCGGGCAGGGTGAGGCTGCAGCCATGCCCAGTGTGGGAAGCAGGACTAGAGAAGAGGCTGAAGTTTCACAGCAGAAGTCACCGCTGCCTACAACAGTGTCGGCAAAGAGAGGTCTTGGCCTCAAAACAACCCCTTCTAGTACAGTGATCAGACAGCTCTGTGTCACATCAGATGGACTAATCTTCAGGACCACAAGATCAGATGAAACAAATTTCTCATGCTCTTGCAAAAGAAGATAAATCTGTATTATTCTGAGACCCCTTGCTGACTGAATAAACCATCATATCATCCTGGATAAAAACGAAATAGGCCCAACACTGTCCTACTTTTTTCTGACATAAGTCTCCACCACCTCGAAGACAGCTTAACCTCAGTCTCTGCGCATGTGCACTGTTCATCTCCTGTAGTCAAATATTTATTTTTTTTTTTAGCATATGCACAGAACTTGATTTAAAGTTCACCCACTTCACCAGCGGCCCCTTCCTGGGGCAGATTTCTACAAATTTGAAATTCAATCTGTAAAACTGCTGAAAATTTGGCAGAGTAGTTTCTCTCCTTTATTTCCAGCATTTTCACTCTCTGGAAAAGGGAATGTAAATAACGAGCAGTAAGTCAGCTTGCTCTGCTCCTCCAAAAACTATGTATTTGGTATGTCTTTCAGATTATTTTCTTTAACAGATATGAAGGCACTGCTTAACTACTTTTTAACAGTTTGTCCTGTCAACAGTCAGCTGGACGTTACCCCTGCAAGGCAAAACATGCCCTTCGAACGATGCAAAACTCCTTGAACAACCACCAGACAGAATAATACTGGAAAAACGAAAGAACAAATTCTTGCAAAGCCTCCAGTCGGTGATGCTGGAATAATGATTTTGGCGAGCGGCACAAAAAAGCAACTCCTTCTTTAAGATCTCTTTTCTTAACATGCGTGCCGCATGCAGGTGCATCCGCCGCCCGTTTAAACAAGGTGTTTAAACCCAAAGCGATGGTACCATTTTCAGGACACTCTCGTACGTGTCGTCCATGCATGAACACAGAGGTCCTACAGCACGTGCACATTCCTTGGTTTCCTCAGCCCAGCTCCTCCTCCTGTCGTCCTCTACATCAGAATTACCCATATTGCTATTTCATAAGTGATTTACCTATACAGAATGTTTAGGGATGAAAGCCAGTATGCCTGCCACTTCAAGGACTGCCTCCGAGCCTTTGAGCTGTATCACCTTGTAAACGGATGGGAGTAGTAGTAGATGGTGATGGACTCACCCCAGTCACCGGGTAAACAGCTTGAAAGGGTATTTTATATATATTTTTTTTGCTAGGCGGGGTAGTTTAGTTACTCTGCCAGTAACAAAAGGCACAGCCACTAAAGAGAAGGGTAGACATAGCTGATGTAAAATCCAGGACAAGCCCTTGGAGGAGCTTGACCACTCCTCAGCCGCCTACCTTTGGCTGGCATTGACTCATGCATCGTCCTGGGAAGCGGCTGCATTTGTACCCTGTATGTACAGGGCTTCAGACCATGTTTAGGCTGAGTCTCCCTGTACAACAGTGGTGGCTGGTGGCAGTCCTACTTGTTTAGGTAGCTAATGGGAAGTCACTCAAACTGGCATCGCTCTCGTGGCGTCTGTCACCTGCACCTTGTACCCAGCCAGCACCATTTGCTGGCTATAACAAGCATAGGGACAGACAGGGATCACTCCGGTACATCACGAAACAAGATGAAATCGAACACTTCAATGTGCAGAGCATCATTTGTCTCGAATAACTAAAACAAACGGTGCAATCTGAGTTGTTTGGGACTTTCCCATCACAGCTCTTTTGTCAGAAAACATGATTTAGATCGAAAGGGAATTTCCCACAAATACATCTGAATTTTGCTTAAATTACCCCATAGAAATATAAAATCAAAATAAAATGTTTCAGTTGTGTTTATTAAAAAACCTACACAGAATAGCCGTCTTGTTGACATGAGCTGAGCCTGACTGTGACCCGTGTCCACCTGAGCTACCACCAAGCCATGACGGTAGTTTTCAAGAAGTAATTTTTGCACCTCCTGACCCCATTTCTGTGGTCAGAGTCCCTAGCCAGAGTACATCGCCTATAACACCATCTATTTAAGCTTTAATTACATCTCGGTGCTACTTCACGGAAGCTCATGACCACTGATGAGATCGCTCCCAGGGGACGAAACCCTGCCTCCTGATGCACCCTGCCCTGTTTCGGTATTAAGGAGCACCACGGTGGGTGACTGTCCCCGGAGTGGGGGTCAGTGGAGACCCTTCTAATGCTGTATATTGAAAGGGTGAATGAAAAACCCGAAAATCTGAATTTTCATCTTTGTACCTGGCAAATTCCTTTATCTCCATTAGCACCCACTAGCACACTCACAAGACAAGAAACAAGAAAGCACCGAGACCAACAGTTACATAATACAGCTAATATTAATAAGTTGAGTCACAGTAATTATGTCAAAATTTCCTGTAGAGATTGTGTTTCATTTGCTTACTTTGTTTTTTCCAAGTTCATGCAAATACCTTTTGAGCCCAACTAAAAACAAGCCAATAAATGCAAGTTGACCTTCAAACATGCAAGATGCTAAAGCAGGCAAATTCCTCAAGACAGAGCGAGCCCTCGCCATAAGATGTGGCATCATCTTCCTCCTGTCACCCCCTGCTCCTCACACTTCAGCAGAAGCCACAGCTCTCTGAAGCTTTGCTCACCACGATGCAGCCCGGTTTTTGCAGCTATTTTCGGCACCACCACTGTACAGCGGCCAAGTTCACAGGCGTATTTGTGTGATTTTTCATAACTTCCTCCAAGCAGGTCTTTTCTTCCCTATGAAGCCCAACATTTTTACTCTTCCTAGGTCAATCAAAAGGCACCTTGTCTTGGCATCGCGCCTATCTGCCCGGCCCAGTCGCAGCATTTCTTATGAACGGTGCCAGCTCCTGAGGGTGGGTGGAGCCGGTTGGGAGGGGGGGACCCGACTTATTTACTAAGAGTCCATCAAAAACTACCTCTGTAGCTCAGGCTCAGCCCCTTCAGACCTAAAAGGGCAAGGATTTGGGTGCTTCCCCGCAGGAAGGCAGTTCCCAGGCAGCTTCCCGCTGGGTACGCACTTTGGGGATTGAAGGCAATGCCATTGCTCTTCCATTTTTACGCCCGTTGTTGAGCGTGTGTTGGGTACCCCATCCTGCTGGGGACTTCACCGAGCACCTGGTATGAGCCAAGGCTCTGAGCTGTTGCGCTGCTTGAAAGCAGAGGGGAAGGCGGAGGAAGTGACACCAGCGGGGTGTTAGCGCACAAGCGCCACGAGCAGACGCACGCTCTGGACGTAGGCTACCAACACCCCGCAAAGCGCAGAAAGCTCCATTTGCCCACAGCCCTACAGATCGTCAGCTCCAACCCTGTGGTACACAAGGTCCATGCAAGAGTCTTGGATGTACAGGAAACGGCCTCAAGTCACATTGGGGGAGGTTTAAGTTGGATATTAGGAAAAAATTCTTCACTGAAAGGGTTGTCAAGCATTGGAACAGGCTGCCCAGGGAAGTGGTTGAGTCACCATTCATTCATAATTCAGGTATTTAAAAGACGTGTAGATGTGGCACCTGGGGACATGGTTTAGTGGTGAACTTGGCAGTTAGGTTTACACTTGGACTTGATGATCTTAAAGGTCTTTTCCAACCGAAATGATCCCGTGCTTCTATGATCAAGCAAGTGCTGATATTACGCTTGCGCACGCCGCTTTACAACAGCAGAGGAGTGACCTCTGACGCCCTGCTCTCGCACATTAATAAAAGGCCAAGTGTAGGTTCGGAGCGGGCCAAGGCGCCCGGTGCCGCTGGGAGCGCTGCGGCGGAGCTCGGGCTCTGAAACCAGCTCCGGGGCTCGACGGCTGCGGGCGAGGAGCCCCTCCCCGGTCGTTTCCCACGTGCTAATTCACCCCACGGAGGCCAGAGCTGCCCCAAGCTCCGGCCAGGGCTGCAGGTCCCCACCCTGGAGAGCTCACGGTGTAGTTCAAGTTCAAAAAACGTGTGGATGTGGCACTTCAGGACATGGTTTAGGGAACACAGTGGCGCTGGATTAATGGTTGGACTTGATGATCTTGAAGGTCCTTTCCAACCTAGTGATTCTGTGATTCTGTGAAAACACACAAGGGGAGGGCGGAGGGTGAGCGTACTTGTGGGATGGAAGCAGCCAGGCTGAAACGCTCAGAGCCTCAAACATGAGCGGACGTTTGATGTACTCCAGTGTTTTTCTTCCCTTTTTCAATTGCCGCTTTGATTCTTTGACTTTTCTTTTTTTGGGGGTTTTTGGGTTTTTTTTGCATGCAAATGTTACTTCAAGCTCTTCCTGTTCTCACATCAGGTGCACGCAGTGAGCTTTCTCACAGCAAAATTGCCCAAAAGCTTTAAAACCTAAAAGACGGGGGATTGCCAAGGAGGAGAGACTTCGTACGTCTCGTCTGACACGCTCAGCTCTGGAAAACCACCCCAGAG
>NW_010543412.1:6834-10664 GCF_000687285.1 Phaethon lepturus
GATTTCTGCGCGCCCCCCGCACCCCTCGCTTCCTCCCCCGTGCCAAGCCGTTTGCCAGCTGAAAAAAATACCCACTCTGCTAGGACTGACACTGCTCGGCCACCGAGCCCCCACAAAACCCAGGCCTCTCCAGCTGGCGAATGCCTGGTCTCGGCCCCCGCTCCTCCGCACCGCCGTAACCCCACGCACCCCCAGCACGTGTAACCCCACCCGAACAAAACAGCCGTGAAATTACACGGGTATGAGCACTACCATAGACATCCATTGCGACGCTACTGGAAAGGCCGTGTGGTTACCCTGCTACCAAAAATAAATGACCAAAACACTGGAAGGCGGGTACGGCTGCGAAGGCTCGTGCGGCCCGCGACACTCGGGGTAGGTGGTAGATGGATCAAAAAACTCGAGAATCGCCAGCCTGGCAACAGCCCCGCAGCCCTGGGGTACCCAGGCTTTACCTCCAGCTTCCTAAGAGATGTGCTGGGCCGAGCTTTGGCGGACCCCGACGCTGGCGGCTCAGTCTCGCTATTCGGTTATATTACCGAATTTTGGCTCGGCCCCGGGTGAACGCCTCCAGCAAGCGCGGAAGGCCGGGCAGGGCTGCAGGGGCACAGCCGGCAGCTATTGCAGCCCCGAGGAACCTCTGAGTCAGCCTTACACGTGGTAAATCCTTGATCTTATTTTCAGTTTCCTGTTTTTAACCAAAATGCATCTGTTGCAAATTCACGCAATGCCAACGCTCTCCCACGAGCCGCCCCCGCGTGGATTTGCACCATTTGGAGTAAAACCCATCCCCCTCCCTTATTAACCCGATTACCTTAAAATATTCCTCGCAGTTGTTTCTCAACAGCAAACGCGATTCCTAAGGTCACGCTTTCCGAGCGAGCGCAGACACCTGGTGGGGATACAGGTCTCGCCGAGGATGAGCGGAAGCCATCGCCCACGGCTCCGGCGGGGAGACCTCGGCTCCACGGTTCTGACGGCGCAGAGGAACGCACGAGGCAATTCGAAGGCAACGACGCGAGAGCAATTGGTCAGAAGCAGGAAAGGGCACGCGTGGCGAGCGCTACCCCCGCGGACGTGCCTTCGGCCGCACCCCCAGGATGACCAGTGCCAGCAGGCGAGCTGGAAAATCGGCGCCTTGCTGGAAGCCTCAACCAGCTCCACGGCATTCGTCCCTTCACCCACAGCGCTTCGCCATACAGGCCTGATCCAACACACTGTACGTATGTTTTCCCACTTCCCTGGCAGGTTTGCTCCCATTTTTCGAGGATGCGAAAGGCTTTACAATCGCCGCGCGCGGAGGAAACCGCTGACTCTGAAGAAACCCCTGCCCAGGCGCTTCCCGCGCTCCTCTGGCGTGCTCAGCGTCGGCTCCCGGCAGAACTTTCCGCCGACTCCCAGAAGCTGCCCGGGCTACGGGGGACGACGGGCGCCAGCTTGTTCTGCGAGGCCGCCTGACGAGCGGTCAGCGGTGCCCGTTTGTGGGAGCCTGCATGTCTGCATGCCCAAAAAGCATCCGGCTGCCATTTTCCCCATGCGACGTACCATTTATTTTTCAAGTGCCTGAGAATTTCTGTAGGAATAGTGCTTCATCTCTAGAACACCTGAATGTCTAATTATCACCTTAATCGAGGCTGGATTCATTCTAGGAATTAAATTAAAACAACGAAGCAAAACCAAGGGTATGGAAAAACCTAGGCTGCCTGACCATCTAGCTAAGCAACTCCCGATAATTTCATTCGCCTAAATCATGTGAATCAACAATATAACGAAGCTCATGGGGGGAACTGCTCTGCATCGACAGGCAGCGCGATGCAACGCTTAGAGCAAACGATTAGGGTCCGGAAACCTGCTGCTATTCACTTTTCCTCTCTATTCTGTGCTCTCATCATCTATAAAACAGGAATACTGACATTATTCCCAGCCTGCAGAGGCATATCAAACCACCTCGCTAATGTTTATGGGGCAACCGGAGAGGTTCAGATGAAGAGGGCTGAAGACGGGAAACCACAACAGGTTGTGAGCGATGCAGAAGAGCCGCTGCCCCGGGAAGCGCCGAGGCGCAGCACCAGCCCGGGCTGCAGGGTCCTCTGCGGGCGACGCAGGGGCCACGGCGGCTGCAAAATAAGCACCAAACCAGGGGAGGGAAGCGTCCTGGAAACAAATGAGACACGGCAAAAAGCTGCCGCTAAATGCCTCAGAAGGTGTCCCAACCGATTATTTCTTTTCAAAGGGTTTATTTCCCCCCTCGCTGCCTAGAAGTCAGACTGACTCGGGCCACTTCTTCCTGTCGCGGGAGTTTGGGGCAGGAAAAGATGCTCCGCATGGCAGCTGGAAGTGTTATTACAGGGTTAAAACGGCAAGACTAAAATAAAACTGAATAATATAAATGAGTCTAGGAAATATTGGCTGTAAAACAACTCCAAAACCAAAGTCCTAGTTGGATTTGTTAAATACTCATAATTAAATCAAATATATCTCCATTAGCAACTTATTATGCTGTAGAGCAGGATTAATTTAGCAAGATGGTTCAAATTTTTTAATACCTGGACATCAGAGCAGTCTTCTGTGTACCAAAATCACAATTGCTATTAGGCTGCAAAGCACTCTGCCCACTCCGTGGTGTAAGCCTGAGGACGAGCCAAACCTTTCCCATTAATCTGCCTTTTCTTTAGCAGAAAACTGAGTTTTGACAAAACAGTTTGCTTGCGGACATTATTTGCTTTCCAAGGAAGTTCCCTCAGCGACGATTTTAGTTTTCAATGGCTTAAATGCTGTCGCAGGTTTCTGTAAGGGAATTAAAAGAGTTTTGTTTTGCCGGTTTTCTGGCAAAGGGGGATGCACTTGTACCCCTCTTTGGGCTCAGTTGCTTGCTTTATCCAGACCAGCCCGAGGCAGCCGCCATCAGCCCGCCTGCCGCTCGGCTCTGCGTGCCTCTGCCGCTTCACCCTGATTTACGGGAAGCAGTATTTTACACCCTGATGTTTCAAGGTCCGCGCAGCATGTCCTAACTTCTTACTTCTGGCACGGTGACCCTTTGCAGGGCTCCAGCGATATGTGGCACTGCCCGCCCCGGCGGGCTTAAAGCCACCGAGGACACTCCTCACGGCAGTAACTCTGGTTTACCACGATTTACTCCCAGGGGTTTCCAATTCCCGGCTAATTCAGCCTCTCCCATCCCTGTGGCCAGGCCTCCACAGCCGAGCTGGTGCGACCGTGGCAGAAAAACGCCGGGGGACAGGCACGCACGAACCCCTCCAGCCCGCCGCACGCACCCAGCCCTTCCCTTACTGCCGTGTTTCTGTGCCTTCCGAGTTACACTGAAGCTATACGGGATTTGTTTACGTACTCCAACGGCGTTAATGACCAGCTCGTGGGAGCAGGGATCCGTGACCCAGCAGCAGCCGTGCCAGGTCCGCCACCTCGGCCACTCCCCCGGCCGCCCGCCGGCTTTCCGTGCTTTTACGTTCGATTTGCTGATCAGCTTCAAACCAACGTTAAAGCCAAGGCAGAATATCGCCTCACCCCTTTGTTTTGCCTTGGTTTTTTTCCTTTCCTTAGCAGGGTGTTTTTTCCAAGACCGTAACAGCAGCAAAGGAGCGTTTCTGCTGAGACGGGGCCGTCGGCGCTGCCAGGCAATCTGTTCTCAGAAGCGGCAGCATCCAGGGAGACCGGACACGTTCACAAACGCAGATCAAACATGTCAACATTACAAGCCCTAACAAACAAAAAACTCACCTGGAAGCTACAGCCCTTCCTGCTCAGGGCCATGCTAGAGTCACGTCCTTGGGCTCACCTTCATCAGGCTCAAAACAGCCCCAAAGGCCCCA
>NW_010543413.1:0-31258 GCF_000687285.1 Phaethon lepturus
AGAGCGCAAAGGCTGAAATCTCTGGCTCTGCAGCCGCAGATGATTCCTCCGCTCTGATAAAGGCAGCTATCCAGGGGGTACGAGGCCGTAAACAACAGGGAAATACTGGTCAAAGAGGAACAAAAATCTCAGTGTTTATTTCTCCTTCAGGCTATGGATTGCTATTATTTTCTTTTTTTTTCCCCTACCCACATCCAATCCACTCGGTT
This sequence comes from Phaethon lepturus, assembly GCF_000687285.1. Lineage (NCBI taxonomy): Eukaryota > Metazoa > Chordata > Aves > Phaethontiformes > Phaethontidae > Phaethon > Phaethon lepturus. Next base: position 210 of record NW_010543413.1, read on the forward strand.
CCTCCTCCTTTTGGGAGCACTAAATTCATCATGTGAATGTAAAGCGGGGCTTGTGCGGGGAAGGGAGCTGCGGTTTGCTCTAGCAGATGCATGCAAGGTCACACGCAGCCTCGCCATAAATTACGGCGTGTCCCACCGTAAACAGCAACAGGAGAGGGGAAGCGCGGCGGCTTCAGGGGCAGGGGGCCGCTGGGGCCGATACATAACGTCGTGACAAGTCAAACAACTCTCAGGGTGTTCACTTGCCAGAGAAATATTTTTCACATCCAATCCATTAGGCAAACAAGATGAAAAAGTATTTCCTACTTTGCTGAAAAAATATCAGGGCTCAGTATAAAGCATGCCTTAAAAAAAAAGAGAAAAGAAATTAAGTGTGACCATCTATAACATTTTTTTCCAGCAGCTCTGACAGCCTTCCAGGCATCCTGGCGGGGCACGGAGGGAACTGGTGCTTTAAAGAGCTCCAACAGTTTCTCGCTTTTTGGCCCATCCCGGTGTTGCAGGAACAGTAATGAGTCAAATTAGTCGGATAAAGCATGCCTTAAAAAAAAAAGAGAAAAGAAATTAAGTGTGACCATCTATAACATTTTTTTCCAGCAGCTCTGACAGCCTTCCAGGCATCCTGGCGGGGCACGGAGGGAACTGGTGCTTTAAAGAGCTCCAACAGTTTCTCGCTTTTTGGCCCATCCCGGTGTTGCAGGAACAGTAATGAGTCAAATTAGTCGGAAAGAAACAACCCCAGAATTCACTTCCCTCCCTTGAAACCCCCTCCAAACCCCGCTTCACTGAACCAAACCAAAAGCTGCTTTGCTTTTTCCCCTTCCCTTTTCCTGCCAGGTCAGTGGGGAATGTGTTTCATGACACCTTTTTTTTTTCACCTAAGTGATTTTTGAAATGAGAAGATCCTCCTGCCTTTCTCCCTGGCTGGCTTTTCTGGTCATTTTGGACAAGTGAAAATCCAAAGGGAAAAGGCTTCTTGCAACAGTTTTGACCACTTCTAGTACCGGCGACCGTCTCTGATGAGGGGTCAGAGGGGAGCGGAGGAAGAGCAGCTTCGCAGACTGACCGGCGGCTCCTTTGGAAGGCACGGTCCTCAGCTGACCGCGGGGAAAATGAGCCTGTTGAAGAAAAAGGATGACCCCCAAACACAGGTTGTCTTTCTACTAAATTTTAATTTATTTCTTTTTTTTTTTTTGTGACAAAGACATCTAAATTATACACTGAGTAACAACATGACCAGATATTGCAAATACCCCTTTTTGGTGAAATTCAAAAAGGGAACATAAAAGAAAGAGCTTGTGTAGACCCGGCCAGCCCAGGGAACGCAACAGCCGCCACCTTTTACTTTTGCAAAAAGAGCAAGCCCTGTGGGGCAGGGGGGACAGTTTGAGCTAATAAAAACAGTCTGGTGATCAGTTACATTTGTGACAGAAAAAAAGTCATTAACGAGCAAGAAGCAGTACTGGTAGGGGGGAAAACGGGAGAAAGTTGCATGAGGCTTCGGCAACCGTTCTCTGAGGGCAAGGAGACATTCTCCATCAGAGCTGCAGTGGGGGGACTGGGCCGTGGCCGGAGGAGGGCACAAGGCCCCACGCCCAGCGCTCATGCTCGGACCTGGGGCTTGGACCCACGTTCCCTGACATGCCCTTGGAGAATTCCTCTTTTCCATCATCTCTCCAGAGGACACAAAGGGGCAGGAGAGGCGTCTTTCATCTACCTCAAAGGTAAAATCAGATTGAATGATGTGAAAGTGAAGCAAGACAAACTCCCCGCGGGAGGGGAATTAACCCCTGCGACAACTTCTCGAGGCCTGGGGTGGATCTGTCTGTCACTCCGAGCCTTTAAATCAAGGCCGGGTGTCTTCCTACCAGAGATGCTCTAATTCAAACGCCAGTCACCGCGCCGGCGGGGTGGCGTTTAATGGGCTGTGTTATGCGAGTGGTCAGGGGAGAGGAACATAATGGTCCCCTCTGACTTTAAAAATCTATGAATTGCTGCGACGTGTGGCAGATCTCCACCCATACCAATGAGACGCTTTGCTTCCCCCGAATCTCACTTAAAGGAGGGCGAAGCAGACAGGGGTGGAAGGACAAAACCTCACCTATGCAATTACCGTAAACCAAACAGCAGCTGACGGGCTGGGAGAGGGGTAGGGGTCTCGTTAAACGGTGTTTTGGCTGGCCCCAGCCAGTTGTACAGGTAGTATTTAGCCAGGTGCTGCTGAGGGACGAGCCCTGTGGAGGGTACAGCAGATGTAAATGCAAGTGAACAGAACCTCAAACTCTTACACATTGTCACCAGGTCGACGCACAGAGAGATATTTACAATACAAGGAGCATTTACAGCCATCACTACAGAGTGATTTACTTAAGTCATGGTGATTTTAACCCTCCACCTGCATCCTCCCAGCATGGCTTGCTCTGTCACAGTCTTCCTCTCTTACTACCTGGTGCAGGTAAACCAAATTAATATACTGGGTTACAGGTGAAGCTCTGGCTGGTACAGGTGCACGCAACCGATACGTGTAGCTACACGCAAACATACAGAATGAGCCAGCAAACACTTCTGGATCCTGAGTTCAGTAAGGCAATTCTACTTTCCAAACTGGACTGACAAGAAAATTACTATGTATTTATTTTATGCACATTTCCAAGTTTAACCAATGTGAGCCTAGAAAACCAAATTACCCTCCCCGATGCTCTTTGGATCCAGAAAGCTAACTGTAGCACAGGTGGGATGTGACAGGGTAAGGTTGCCACTGGTAAAAAAGTAGGGAACAGGGAAGCACCAACTCAACCCCCTTGCAAGTGAGAAGGATCAATGCCTGAGCCCCCAAGGGGACTTTGTTCTGTCCTGCCTGGGCCAGAGGGGGGTACCCAGGCATTTCACTCTGTACCTGGCATGCAGTGCGGGCGAATCCAAAGCTGGGGAGTACCTGCCCACAAAGCTCTGCCCCTCAGCCAGCACAAAGCATGCCTTCAAGAAAGGGCTGCAATTCTTTACAGCACTTGCATCAGGCAAATGCATTAATTGCAAGTAAAATGCAATGCTGCTGTGAGGCATGTCTCCTCCTTGGGCTGACCCAGGAACCGAGGTGCTCAGATTCCTGGGGTTCCCAATAAGCCGTTGCAGCTGGGGAGTCACTGAACCAGCTATGTTTAAATGAACATCTCTCCTCATCTTATGACTCCTTACTCAATCCATGCAAAGCAGGAGCTGTGTCACTTTGTGTCATTAGCGATTGCTTAACAGCTCACTTGAGCCAGCTCCCCCCTCCCCGCCCCGGAGTCTCCTGGTTTTTAAAGCAAGGCCGTGCTACTCCGGCATGCGTGTCCTGCCTCGGTGCCGGAGACAGATGCACTCAGAGGGTGCTGACTCACGGACACAGGCAGATTAAAGTTGGATTGCTAAAGCAGTTGCTGTCCCAGCTGTCCCTGTGCCCCCAGCCACAGCAAAGACAGCTGAACTACGCGCAGATCAACCCCGGAACCGCTACTGGGCATCCTGATGTATGGGGGGACCCGGCATCAGCCCCAAATGATTTTGGTCTGCCGGGCTGTAACACGTAGGCGGCCAGGGGCTGCTTCACGTACAGTGCAGATGTTTCTGCTGTGAGGTGGAGACGTCCAGCGGAAGGGAGGAGCAAAGAGCTGGGAGCTCCAGGGGTGTCAGCCGTCTGCCTGGGTCCATGAGTCAAGTCGCTGACGCGTGGTAAAGCCACATGCTTTAGTACACACAGCCTTCCCCATGCTGCCCGCCCGTCCATCTCCAAGAGGTGGAAGGGGTAATGCAGTCCCTAGTCATTCTCTGGCCTTTTGCAGGCCAGCAGCAAACAAAGCTGGCAAGCAGGGCAGTGGGATTATTTTGCCATCTGTGCATTAGAAACGGGCCCAGGAGTCACCAAGCTCGCTTCATGCAGGACGTGGCTGCTTTGGCGTGCTAATGACTCCTGCTCACGGTCAGCTGGGGCTAGATTTGTATCAGGGATGCAGAGGTGGAAAACACATTCTCTTTCCCATTTCAGCAACTGCACCCTTTTAGAGGAAAGCCAGTTTGGGGAAGAATCAATCCTCGTTTTAAAGAGCGCTTCCCATCTGCCGTTCATCAGGCTTCTCACCCTCCACTAGGGCAATCCGCAGCTGGCACCGGGCTCGGGGCACCTCAGGCCCTGGGCAGCCAGCCCGCAGCAGGGCAGTCCCCCAAGTCCCCGAAGGGTAGGCAAGGCCTGCCGAGGGAGAGGTGGGTAGGAGAATATATTTTGCACATTTCAAAAAGGAAACCTGGGACCTAGTATCTCGTTCTAGAAAGTAATCATGGACTTAATTGCGTTTTGCTGCAGAGTTGCCTTAACATCAAGGGAAAATCAACAGGGATTGTTCAACATCAAGACTAATCTTGCATATGGAACTTACTGAACACAGGAACCACGTTTTTGCTGGCTCAAGGTGAAATGCTGGGCTAAATTCTCCTTCAGCTGCAAGAAAAGCCCTAGGCACACTCATCCTGCATTATTCCAACTGTAAAGAGCTTGAATTATACACATATAATTCTACGGTGGTGTCGCAATGCAACAGTACCTTGTCATGATCAAACTCCTCTTTTATGGCTATTGGAATACGTGGAAGTCTTCTACCCTCATTACACAAATGACTCCTTAGCAGCTTTATTTTAAGAAACTACCCACAACTGGTAACACAACCGCATTTTATCTGTCACTGAGGGGAAGCTCTGACTGACACCTGAGCGTGTCCTCAGTAACCGTAAACCCGCACATATAGGGCAGGTCCTATGCATCTAAGCAACTACAGTAACTCACCACTCCTTCTGCTCCACACTGAAAGTCTTGCTTCTGCTTACAAACTTGCTTGCTAATCAGACATTTAATACTATTTATGCATAGGGAGGAAATATAGAATTCCTTTATTGGGATAAAAAAGATACTAAAGAGCAGGTCAAGTTCAAAATCCAGCAGTAGGTTTTAACCGATGTTGTTCCCTTTTTTTCTCTCTTTTTTTTTTTTTCTTTTAACAGCTGTAGCTGTGCACAGATGGAAAAACATTTGGTCAGAAAGCAGCAAATTAGTGTTTTCAGGCTAGAATTCTGCTCCCACCGCTCCTCCATTTCCATGCAGCTCAGAACGCTTTATTTCTTCTTTGCATTGACATTTTTGCACACCCAATTCATGCCGTCCTTCAGACAGAGAAAGGTAACATTAGTCAAGCGAAGGGAAAAGGAATCCCCCAATCCTACCTGACTGCCATTCTGCAAGCACCATGTTCTGCCTCCTCATCTACCCGCTGCCTGCCCTCTGTGCCCAAAAATGCTGTGGGTAAAAAACCAAGTGCTTCATTGCTTGGTAGATGTTGTCACACAGAGGTTGGTAAATCTTTCATCTGACCATAAAAAGCATCATCGTCTCATCATGTCGCTATGTGTAGGTCCTTCGAGGAAGGATCACTTTGCAGCCAAGGTACGTCAGTGGCAGATAAAGGCTCAGTTCCAGGTTCAGCTACAGATGACTTGTGTAACCTCCGGCAAGTCATCTTATCTTTGAGACCGTGGATTTTAGGGGGCTGTTTGTTATACAGTCAGCTCCCTATTAAGAATATGGCTCTAATTCTCTGCTCAGCTGTAAGCCTTGAAATCCAGATCCATGAACGCCACTGCAATAACTAGATCTGGACCCTGCCCCCTGTGCCTCAGGGCCCCCACAGAAAATGGGCCCTGAAGGGTCCCACAGGGGTTCGGTGAGAATAGATGTGGTCACATTTTAAGAGGATGATATACTCTTTAGAGTATTTCTGTAAAAATGTGTGCATGACATCTCTGACCACTGCAAGCAGGATGGTTAACACTTGTGCTGTGAATACCCGAGTCGTGAGATTATTGCTGAGATCCCAAAACGGGATATGCTACTGAAGGGCAAAGCGACATTTTATCTGCTCCTGTCAGTTATCTGTTGTGAGATGCGCAGAATGGAGTGCACAATTATTTCCTCATATTTGTGTTCCATCAAATCCATTACCTCTATCCTGCCTACGAGGTATCTGCTGAGAGGGAGGCTCAGGGCAGAAAGAAGGCAGGTAGGGTTTTGGGGATGAGAGTGGCACATCTTTGTGCTTGGAAATTGGGCAAACATCACATTGGAGCTCTGGAGGGGGGATTTCACTGTTATGTTCAATGGTCATTTTTTGATCATTCAAATGATAGTCAGACCCTAAGAAAGACCAGAGCCTTTGGGCCAGCAGTGTCACTGGCTTCCTGTGCCCTTGTCCCCAGACTGCCAAAAGTCTGCCAAGGACCTCAGCTGTCCCAAGGACAGATGGCTAAAGGCACAGCATGGCAGGCCCCTGGGGTGAGCCAAGACACACCACTGTGCCTCCACGTTGCCCCTCAGTCACGAAGCTGGTGGCTGGTGGCCATGTCAGAGGGGAGCTAAAGAGTTAAGAGAGAAGAGAGGGAGTCCTCAGGGCTTAATCAGAAGCAGAGAGGTTCTCACTTGAAAATACCAATTCACCTTGATAGCTGCGCTATGTGACACTTCTTATCTGAAGGGGAGCAGCAACTTCTGAAATCAGCCCTTGTTGCTGCGTTAAATAAAGAATAAGTCAGCCCAGCTTGTGCTGGGGTGCATATGAGGCCCTACACTAATAACACTTCTAACTCTAACCTTGGGGAGGGTTGATGTCTCCAGTTTCATTTATTTATCTCCACAGCAGAGATCAGTATAAAACAAATTGTCTGAAATCCTCAGAGCAAATGGGAAAAGATGAGAGGTAGATTCATTTTAAGGCCCAGTAGCTTTGTGTCTTCCCCTTTCAATAACACTGATAACCTAGGTGTAAAACATGTAATGCCTTAAGCAATCAATAGCGTGGTTTAAAGCTTATCACTTTAGAGAGAGAGAGGGAGCAAGCGATTCCCAGCATGAGGAATGCCAGGGCTTAACAATGGGGCTAGGAGGAGAGGTGTCAAGCCTTTGGCTTGATTGTGTTCTTTAGAAATCTGCATGATTGCCTGCAAAGAGTAAAAATAAATAAATAACTACAAATGCTCCCACAATGATTTCAGCTTCCCCTGCCTCGGAAGCAATAATCACATTTGCACACATCATGGCATACAAGGCAAGCAGAGCTCCTCATTCATTTTGAATGTAGGTTTATTTGCTGAACCAGAACAGCTGAGACAGCTTAAAGTAATAAATATCAGCTGACACCCTCTGCTATTCAGCACAGTAATCCCAGAAACAATACATCACTGCAAAACAACAAACACGCATCCTATCTTCTACCTAATCTGACCACAACCTGAATTCATAGTGATTAAAACTCTGCCTGCTGCCATTTGGGAGCTTGGGAAATGGAAAGACGGAGTGTTTCAGCACCAGCGCGGCAAGGGTCATAAAGCAGAGTTTATGATGGGATTTACCATGGCTGGGAGCCTGGCTGCATCAAGCATATAATGAGGGCAAAAGAATGACATAGCAAAATGCAAGAGGAAAGGTGAACTCCAAACAGGCTTGAAATACGTAAGTAGGTCACTGAACTTTTAAAGCAAGAATAGATTTTAAAAGTCTCTTCTGACATGAGTTAATTGACAAGAAAAATCACATTTAATTGTAAATATCTCCCTGCCTGACAGTGATAAAGGGAAAATTAACATGTTTAGCTCTATGTGTGTTGTATCGAAGAGATATGTGTGAGACAGCTTCCTCATCTTCAGCCACACTGTAGCACATCCATAGCTTCTGGTGCAATTTGGGGGGGGGGGGGGCTGCGATGTGTTTTGCAGTGTCCTCAAATGCTTTGGAGAATAGCAAATGCAATAGAAAGCAAAAGAAACTAAAAGGTACATTTGCAGTTTTTCTACCTGAGGTTTGAAGCAGGGTTGGTAAGATGGAGAAATCCAGGGAAACTGCTACAAACACAAAGAGCTGCTATGGTGAAGGCATGCGGGAAGGGCATGGTGCTTGAAAGAGTCAAGTCCAGAAGGAGGCAACTATTGTCATCCTTTGTCCCTACACACTCTGTCCCTATATCTGCACATTTAAAAGATGGCTCTCTGCAGAAAGTACAATCCCTAGAGTAACATTTAGATCTTGATAGATGTCCTTGCACTGCTTTGTTGAGACATAGAGACATTGGCAGGTATTTCGAGGATAGAGATGGATACCATATTAGTATTCCAGCCTCAAGTCAACCCTGGGAAAACTTAGCCAGGGAAAGATTTCAGTTCTTTCAGCTTTGCCTCTCTTAGCTCCTTAACAAGCAGCTAGTAAACTTTACCAAAGCAAAGAGAGAAAACTCTAGGGAAGAGGATAATGCTCCTTGCAGAGAAATGCTGCTTGGCACAACCCTGCCTTGCTGCAGTCACATCTGCTATTGTGTCAAGGGAGTTGTACTCTTAACACCCTTTGGGAAAGGACTGGTAGAGCCTTCCCCAGGAGAAATAAAAACTCCTGCTTGAGATTAGCCCACTACTTGCTTATTCTCTGCATTATCAGCTTTGTGGCTGTGGGACTGAAGTAATCTGACTTCAAACACAGTGAACAAGTCCTCTCCACCCCATAAAAAGCCTCCCGATTTCTGCTCCCCTGCAAGCCAGGGATCAGGCAAGGCCACAAACTTGTGACCCCTAACGTGACCTTAAGGACAGCAAAGCTTAATCCTTTCATGTAATCCTCTGTCTGCCATAACAAATTGGGTCAGGCAAGTGCAAAATTCTCGATCTCTGGCATTTTTGGTATGCGTTATTTTAACTGTCACTTTCTTCTCCCTCTGCACGGCTAGAGCTGTGCCTTCATTATCTGTCATTTCTTTGCACCTCCAGTCATACAGGCTGCTTTTTACAGGCTCCCGCAAGTACATTATCCACTGTTTTTTGCGTGGGTGCAAGCTTTTCTTTTGTCCTCTGAGACCTTGTATCCCTAATGCAGTGCTGTAGACTTTCCCTGCTCAAAAATCACAAGACTTTGCCCTGTATTCTGGAAACATGGTTACTCTTACTCAACAAGCAGTGGCTCTGCCTGCCCCAGGAGAGCTGCAGTCATCGAAATTGGGTTTAAACCACATTTAAAAGTAGCCCCAGAACCTTGTTAAGATGTGGAAGATCCCCATCTAGCCACCCTGGCTAAGATATCTTTAAGACAAAACCTAGCTCTGAGGATACAACATTGCCGGGGGGTCCTGTTCTAAATCTTGCCCTTATGAAAGTGCTGAATCGCAACATCAACGGAACTTAGGTCTTGGGCTCTGTTCTCAACTGGGTTGAAACAGCCAGGGAGGAGAAGGCAGCTCAGCCCTTCCCACAGTCCTTTGGGCCATACCAGCGCTGGCATAAATTAGAGAAGTTTAGTGGCCACTCTCAGTTCCACTGCCTTTTAATGGTCTCCAGGGGGCCATTATGCTTGGGAGACTCCGGACACAATACGCTGCAGCATCGTTCTGGAGGACGATTCCTCAGGGCAGGCTGAGCTCCTGCTGCCTTGATCGGAGACTCTTGCTTCAGACAAGAAACAAGCTGCAAAGCACACATCAGTCCAAAGCCTTGAGTCATGTTTAATACACACCCTGGCCCCTAAATAACACCTCCAGCAAGAGGGCAGGCTGCAAAGCAGAGGAATCCTGCCTGCTTTCATCCCATCCCAGGCGGCCAGGGTGAAATATACATAGCTTTTGCACACCAAGGACTACAGCTGGAGATCTAGTCACAAAACATGGCCCCAAGAGAGGCTGTGTGGCACCAGAGAGCCGTTGTGCAGCAGCAGTTCCCTTATGTTTCTCTTCTGACATCGGCAGTCACCCCCCTTGTTTGCGGTACCCTGTGCAAGGGTCCCTGTGAAAGCTGGTGCAGGACTCTGCTCCAGAAGCACAGCCCAAATGGCTGTAGCGGCGAGGAAATGCTTTCCTAACTAGGGCTGAAGGATAAAATCTAGACCCAAGCAGATATTTTGCTTCAAAAAGCCTTAAAGCATGAGGGATGCCACTCCTCCCTCAATGGCACCATGAAGTCTGATTAACAAGCTGAGTGCTGCCCATGGTTACAGTCAGGAGGTAATGAAGTCTTCAGCTGGCATAACAGGGGCTACCAGCTGGCTTTCAGAGGACAGCACATGGGGTTTCCAGTTAACCCAGTCACCCCTCTTCAGAGCCTGCCCAGGACATTGCTGGGCCCCTTTTCCAGAGTCCCCAGTGGTTAATTTTAGAAGAGGAGATGGCAATATGGATTCCCTCCTTAATTAACAGTTTTATTAAATAACCCATTTCAAATAATAGTTAAATTCTCTAAATTTATATCATTCTATTAACCATAATCTAATCTCATTAACCTTGAAATCCCCAGTCTTAACTACCCAATTCTATACACCATGGTGCTAGCAGCTAAACTAATTAAATGACCTTCAAACTATTTCTCCTTCATGTATAGGCATTATTTATCTTTGCTCATTGCTCTTCCTTCAAGCTATCACAAAAATCTTCCCCTATGAACTCTGTTCCTGCATGTGCTCAGTACTAGACGTGCCACCACTCTTCCTTGCAAAACCCATCAGCGATGTCTCCAATTTTACTCTAGCTAATATATTCCATCAGCAGTGACGGTTAGCGTGCTCGCTCCTTGGCTTTCATTCCGAATACCTGATGCTTCCATGTCTTCATTTATTTTGCTGTCACTCATTGTCATTTCTCAAAGAAGTCCTTAAAGCAGTGACCTCAGATTTAACTGCACAGAGAGCTCCCTTTCTGAGGCACTGGTAGAGATCTTGTGTACCATGATCCTCAAAACCATCTTTCTTAATCTCACTCTTTAAACAAGTTCTTTGATTCCCCTAAATTTTGAGCATGTTGTCCTCTCCTTAGAGTCCCAGGACTGAAGATGCCCTTTCTTCCTGGCCTGATCCAACTGCAACTAAAATCCTTCAGTTTAAAAGTCATCTCCCAAACGATTTTGTTCAATGAATTTCTAAGGAAAGGGAGAGCTTGGCATTCTTGCTGTCTGATTTAACAGGGCTGGAGTTATGGCAGAAGAGAAATTTAGGGACTCTTTTTCTATAAGCTTTTCTATAAGTTTGTGACTTCCCTGACCTTTCTGCAGTAATAATTTATGGAATAAGCTGCAGTATTTAGGGCACTGAGACTGCAGACAACAAAGTGGGATGTTATCTGGCCTTTATCTAAATGAATTTGGCTAGATAAGCATGATGAACAAAATATATAGGCCTGCAAATACTTTTATTTAGCTCTTTTCTTCTGTTTTCTGGAAGTGAATGGAGCAGCAGATTTCACCTCCCCGGCAGAGGGTACTGGGCTGCAGATTTTATTGAACATACAGGGATGCACTGTACTTCAAGGAGAAGGCACAGTGAGACGGCATTACCAGCCAAGAAGTGTGCAGCCCACTCCAGAGAGCCCACAGAGCAGCTTGAGAAGGAGGCATTTTCCAAAGCTCATGAACTGAAAGTGACACTTTCTATCATTTAGTTCTTTCACATCCAACATGCATCCCTGAATTTCATCTGTCACTTTACTGCCCCTTCACAACTGGTGAGCTCACTTGGACTTCCATAAACTAGAGGAGGGCCTGGAGCAGGGAAGAAGGTGACCTATGCTTGCCTGCAACCCTGTGAACTGCAGCCTCACTTTCTTGATCACAATTCTTTGGGCTTGAATATGCACTGCCATTGGGGAAAGCATTTCCCTCTACCACCACCACTTCAAAATAAAGATTAGAGTTGAAGCCTTTCACGAGATTGGCTGCAACATGGCTGAATTTGTATCTTAGCTAACTAACTAAAGGCCCTTTGGAGGACACCATCTACTACATTTAGGTCTAAATATCAGGTTAAGAATTTTAAATCAGAACTGCTGTACTGGGTCAGACCAATGATCCACCCAGGCCAGCAACCCCTTTCTGGATGCCAAGTGAAAGAACATGTAGGAAGAGGATCTCCCTTGCTCTGTTCTTCCCTCCCAGTCCATGGCCCAAGCTGTTCCTCATGCAAAAGCTGCCTCCAGATCTTAGTGGTCAGTTATTGCCTGCAGATCTCTTCAGAAATTCACTCAGTATTTTTCTGAACCGACTGATACCTTTGGTTTCCACAACATCCTGTGCCAATAAGATCCGCAATTTAATTATGCAACTCGCTAAGAAGCACTTACTTTTATTTATTTTATGCTGTTGTCTGATTATTTCATTAGGAACACCCTTTCTCTAGCAGTGTGAAAAATAGCATATAGTCTATCTGACATTTTTATACCTTATTTTATAAGGTATAGCAGACATCCATTCTTTGTCCTCTCCCTTCCAAGCTGCAGGCCCTAATCTATTATCCCTGTGTACAGATGCCACCCTGTGCTGATCACTCTCAGCAGAGGATTCTCAAAGCTCTCCTAATTCTGAGCAGATATATGGACAATATTTTTTCTGATGAGGGTACTTAAGTACTAGAAGAGGTTACCTAGGGAGGCTGTGGCATCTCCACGCCTCGAGATATTTGTAACTTGATTGGACAAGGCCCTCAGCAACCTCCTCTAGACTTGTAGTTACTCCTGTTTTAAACATGAGGTTGGTCTAAAGATCTCCTGAAGACCCTTCAACCTAATTCTTTGTGGAATCTACGATTTTGCTACTACTAAAATCTTTTTAGATGAGGCAGAGGCAGAAATGAATGTCATGTTCAAGGTATGGGCCCTTTATCCTGCCTTTACCCTGCTACAAATGAAATGTTTCCCGGGATGTTTCTTGTTTGCTTTCTGATAATTCTCTAGCATTTGATTTTCCTCTCTGGCCTTTGATGAGCACTAAGCTGCTGTTCCCAATAACCTGCTTCTGAGTGATGCCAGCTAATTTTGAGTCCATCATCATATGTATACGGTTAGGGTTGTTGTTCCTCATGTGCATTATTTTGCACTTGTCAACGCTGAATTTCATTTGCCATTTTACTGCCCACTCAGTATTGCGGGCTTCTTCCGTGACTCTTCATAACTCAGCTTGAGATCTGACTATCCTGAATAGTTCTGTAGCATCTGCAAATAAGGTTTTACTTAATCTGCAAGGAAGATAAATGTCTTCACCATTCTGTTTCTTTAAATATCAGTAAAGGGAGCATTCCTGACTGCTTGGATTGTGAGCACTGCAAATATTTCATTAATTCAGGAAAGCCTAAGAGTGAAATAAACAAACCTGCGTTCCATTTGCATTACAAAGAGCTACTATACTGCAGGAACTGACTACAGCACAGGAGCCCAAGTCAACAGCTATTACAGTTCAGCACAGGAACACAGCACAGCCCCTTTGGTGGGTTTTTGCTGCCCCACATGCTGCCATTAGAAATGGTCCTTGCCCCGTGTGCAACTCTTGCGTTTCTCTGGATCAGAAAAATTGATCGGTTTCTCTCTGGCGCCCAGGTTGAGCAAAATGCCAAACTTTAGTAGTGAAGGTGAATCAGATTTCTAAAGTGCACACTTATAACAGTCAAAGGGGTTAATAGTAAAAGACTATTTGTTTTGTGAAAATTATTAACCTGACAGCAGTCTCTTTAAAATAAATCAATGCCTTCATTTGGCCTAGCCAAGGGGTCCTGGGTGGGGAGGCAATTGTTCTCCTTCCTGGGGATGGAGAGATCCCAGGAGCCCATAGCTCCCTCTTCCCTTTGCACAGGTGATGGGACACGTGGCCCCCTGTCTGTGTTCTGTGCTGCAAGGGTTTGGCTGTGCTGACCCTCCTTTGTGAGGCAGCTGGTCCAGTCCCACCCTGCAGATCAACAGACAAAAATCTCTTACAGATGGCCTGCTGGCACAGCAAGCCTTCTCCAGAGTCTCACCTGTACTCCCTCTCCTGAAAGAGCTGAACAAGACTGGATCTGCCAGACTCTGTCCCGGATTGTGTGTAGGTTCAGTCCCTCAGCAATCTCTGAAGCAGGGGCAGCCGTCAGCAAATCTTGCTTGTTGGCAAATATGAGCACGGGGACTCCACTAAGCTTTTCTTCATCCAAAAGCTCGGCCAGCTCCTATATCATTTACAAGGGAGTGGGGTGGGGGGGAAGATGGAGAGAAGGAAGGGAAGAAAACCTTCAACCACCAGTGGTTGTCTCTAATTAGAAATATATTTAGGGCAAATGCTGGAAGAGTATGTTCCAGTGAAACCTAGATCTTATTATGACAGCAAAAATGTATACAATCATCTCTGCCCAAGGTTCAAAAGCTATTTCTTCCAATTACAGGTTACAAAAATCTTCATCTTGGTCTGAAATTAGCAGTTGCCTTAAAGACTACAACTCTGTGTTTTACCAGTCACTGCTCCCAGGATACCAAAATTGATGAAACAGCAAAAACATGTAAATTGGCAGTATGAGGAATGTGTCTTAAGTTATTGCCTGACTGGCATTTGTACCTGAGCAGCCGTTGACACCAGGCCTGATATTTCTTGCTAATAATGAGCTTCAGGGTTTTGTTCCAAGTTTTATGCACTGCAATTTGAGTGGGAAAGGACTCCTTTTTTCCCCAGAAATGGAAATCTCTCTCCCACAAGAAAGTGCTGATGCTTTTGAAGGCATTGGTTAGCTGAAGACAAGCTAGATCAGCTTTACTAGCTGGATTTTGGCTCCATATACACAGCACACATTGGGTGGCATCTTCAGAAATGGGTTTGTTCATTCAAAACTGGGTGACTCAAAGAGATTCTTTCAATAGCTCAAATCTGAATCTGCAGTGGATCAACGATGGCTGAAATACTTCATGTCTAGGATTGTGCAATGGCTTCATGTGAAACAAGCATACAGTCTCAAGCCACTTCCCTATGTGGAACATATGACAAATCCAGCAGAACTTCAACCGTAGGGACTGCTGGCGTTGCAGATAGATGAGTACATGAGATTTTTGTGGACTCCCTTATTTAGCTGGAAAGGTCTCATGCTCTCAGATACTGTGCTAACATCTTTCATCCACTAGCTAGAAACTTTTGGATTAAACAAGTGCAGTCAGGGAGATGCTGAACTGCAGCGGAAATCTGACTCTATCCCCCCAAAAGCAATGTTTGGTTTGGAAACCAGGACGAGAGAATGGGGTCATAAACAGAGTTGGCTGGGAATTTTTCAACAAAATACGTCTTTCATCTGACATGGCTGATTTATTTAAACCAAAAGCGTTTGCAGAAATATGAGGGGTCCAGGCTGACTCCGCCTGACTCAGGCAAGTGCTCTAAGCTTCTGCTTCCTCTCCCTCTCTTTTGCCCAATGAATATTTAATTACTGATATAAAATGAAATGACTCCAAAAGCAGAAAGATTCCCCTCACTCCTAGAACAACCAACAGTTCTGCTGTTCGGGTGTGTCCATGATACTTGAGAGGCAAAAGATCAAATGCCTCCTTCAAATCAGGCAGAACAGAGGACTTTAAACTAAATCTCCCATGTCTGGGGGTTAAATCTGTTGCTAGCTATTTTGGGACACTGTCACTTTCTGAATTTCACAAAAGAAAGTTCAAAAGCCCTATTTTTGTTCCATCTTAAAGCACAAAATGTTACAAAACATCAAAACTTTGCAAAACGGAAATCTCATTTTCTGGCCAGTCCTAGTTACAAAGTTCTTTTTTTTTTTTTTTCAATTACATCCAAAAGACAATCAAGTCAATATGATTTCCATTTCAACTTTGTAAATAAG
The DNA here is from genome assembly GCF_000687285.1 of Phaethon lepturus. Taxonomy (NCBI): domain Eukaryota; kingdom Metazoa; phylum Chordata; class Aves; order Phaethontiformes; family Phaethontidae; genus Phaethon; species Phaethon lepturus. The sequence continues at coordinate 15,865 of NW_010543413.1, forward strand.
AAAATAGGATTCCTCAGGGTCTTGGTTTGGCAAGGTTTAAAGGACTTAGAGAAGTTTTTGCTTTCAGTATTGGGTTTCATTTGCTATTATTGTATAACTTTAATGAAAACCGTTCTATTTAAACGGAATTAGGCTACCTATTTTCCTTGTTTCACATCTACCAAAATAATCTGCATTGATGTTGAAAGGCAAGACTCTCTTGAAATGCAAATTTCCCTCATAAACAACAAAATCATCTTCCTAACTTTTGTGAGCAAGGGGCACTCAGAAGCACTGAGTTACTTCAAAGGAAGCTGGGCATAAGTAACTTACCTGACCCGTTTCTTCAAACCTCTTCCTATCTGCACTGTCAATGACATAGATCTGAAAAAGAAATGAGAGGAAAAGTTACTCTTCCCAGAAGACATTCTTCCACAGTATCACGTGCTTAAGCGAGCTGAGCCTAATATTTATGCTTTTGGGCACAGAGATCCCCAGCATTATTTATAGCAAACACTGATAAAACTTTACAATGTTCTGAAAGGAGAGGAACCACCTCTTTTAAAGCTGGGGGAGTGGACAGCCACATGGGTAGGATCAGAAAGGTGCTGGGGGCAGTTCCATGGATGCTCTCACCATCTCCAAAGCATCTATTACCTGATGAGAACAGGAGACTGCCTTCTATCTTTTTCAAATGACCGGCTCACAAGCTGAAGCTAAACACAGGAGGGCAAAACCTGGGGAGCCAGACATGGTCTTTCACCCTAGCAACAGCGTACAAGCACTGCGCGGGTGTGACTATGCCATGCTGCCCTCTAGCAGGACGCACCAACACAGGGGACAGAGGAACATACTGGGGACATTGTGTTCCTCTCCATCAGGCGATCCTACTGCAATCTCCTGGAGCAGGTGACTGGGGAGGAGGGCTGGATCCAGCCTGTAAGACTTCATCTTCAGCTGCCAGCTTGTCCACCAGCATGATGGAGAAGACAGCGAGCAGCTGGCTCACAAAGACTGACACCAGAGTCCTGCCACCCTCTCAGGGATGGGTACCACATCTCATGGTCCACAAGGAGGTCCCAGTCAGACACCTGTCCCCTGGTATGAAGGTTGGATCCCCTGGCCTGCAGGCTCCCTGCCTTGGGAGGAGGTCTCCACCCTCTCCAAACAGCATGGCACATGTTGATTTCTTTCTGTAAATGCAAATGAGCCTTTTCAGTGAAGGCAGCTCTAGCTCTGCACAGGCTAAAATGCTCCTCAAAGGTCCCCCTAAATATGTAATTACTAAGAAGTCCAGCCACCCTCCTTCCCTCTAGCAATGCTACTGCAGTTCAGAGCGGACGGTATCAAGCTACATCTAAAGAAACGGGGAACCTCACTATAACGCTTAGACAAGAATAGCCTGGCATCCCTTTGTCATTACTTGGTACAGGAAGGTTTTTGAAGGAGAAGGGCGCTGGGACAGCAGACAGGGACAGGACTGGTGACAAACACTGAGTATTTTGCTTCCAGTCCCTGCCATTCCTCATCAGTGGTGACTGAAGCTGCTAGCATGTCATCTGCATGCTCTTTGGTGGCTTACAGGGAGCAAATGTCAGCCTGGTTTTCAGGGAATAGATGAGCACAGCACCTCGCCATCAAGATAAATGGCATCCTTGCAGGCAGTCTCAGCATAAGATTCTACGCTTCCAGGATAATTTCGACCAAATAGTAGGGGGAGAGAAGATGTCTAGCAGCAATATCTATTAAACTGTAGGCACTCCCTTAATGAGCAGTGTTAAGAGTTGTTTGAAATGGGACCAAACACACAGCAGGAGAATCTGTGTGCCAGGCCTGAGGAGGTAACCCAGCAACCTTGCAGACCTCTCTGCCGATCACTTGGGGTCCGCGGCCCTGCTGGGGCCAGGCTGATGCACACTGACAGAGGCTGGGGGACACGCGGCAGGGCTGGACTCAGCTGCGTGGGCATGCGCCAGCAGTGCATGCGCTTGGTGCCACGTGATGGGGAAAGGCCTGTGGGCACGGCGTGACACACAGCCTCTCCCCGCAGTGTGATCCTAAGCATGTGCACCAATACTGCATCAGCTACACCCATCCTCCCTGCACGCCCCAAGCATCCTGTTTGGGCTAGGAAACACAGACCAAAAGGAAGAAGCTGCAGGGCTGGCAGTTGTGCTCTGGGGTGAAACTGGACTGTCATCTGTCCTCCTTGGGGACATCTCAGGGGCAGCTTAGAAACACATGAATGCAATAGTTGAGTGCTACTTTACAACTGAAAGGCAGCACTTCCCATATTACGGTACTTCTCTAACTGACAAGGAAGAGCTGTGAGTCCCAAGCAGCCAAGCTTTCTCCTGCACTGCTCCGTTCCTTGCTAGGGAGCTATTTTGCAAGATGAGAATTAGAGACAACAGCGCTCAGGGCAAAAGCCACAAAAGCACAGCACAGAGAAGGTAAAGTATGTGCGGAGTGCCTGCTTCCAAACCAGAAAGCACTGTGCCAAATAGCTGCAGGTGCCTGTCTGAATATGCAATCAGCCAGATATCCACACCTTATTTGCCTGGGTTAAGCTTCCAAATATCACAGGTGTGTGATGCAAGACCAAGCTCTCATTCAAAGGCACCTGCATGGATTTGAATTTGCAATCACTTCCTGCTTTTTAATACCCTTTAGAGGGTCCTTTCTGCTTTGTGCAATATAGTTTTAGTAGAAGACAGAAGCAGGGGTCCTGGGAACTGTAGCGTATCTCATCTCCACCTTCCTTCTACAGCCAGGGCCACACAAGAGTCTGTTTCTGGCTGTGGTGCTTGGTAGCATTGTTTGCCAGTTTGAACAGCCATTGAGTACACCATGTTGGAGAAATGGAGCTTGAAAAAGAAATTCCCGCAAAGTTGGATGCCTCCTTGGAGCAACAGGCCAAAACAAAACCTGGAGTAAGTGGGTTGGGCAGAAATTGCAAGTGGTGGGACTGGATGAAGAAATAACATGAGGGATAAGTTGGCTCCATTTACAGATGCACAAGCTACACCAGGGTTGTCAGAGGGTAAAATTACTAGGGGTGAGGGCTGGCAGAAGACAAAGTCATCAGCATATACCTGATGCCAGTTTTGGTGTGTATGAGCATAGCAAAGTACTGCGTTAACAGGCCGACAGCTCCCAGTCTGGGACTGGGTGTCAGCACAGAGGGCAGGCAGGGGAGCTCAGGTCCATGTGTGCACCAGTTATTCCCTCTGAATTCACACCACCACCTCCCCCCAACTGATTCTGCTCTTAGCTACCCATTTTCTTACTTGTATGAAGAGTTTTCTCTGTACATTGCTTTAACTGGGGTGGGAGGAGGGCAGGGAAAACAGCTGCTTTCATCTCCTTCAGTCTTCAAATTCACCTTTATTTTTGCACCTCCCATGCAGCACACACACTGGGAAGGAGGCGAAGCTCATTGCCTTTGCCAGCAGAGTCTTCCAGATATTGTTTTGCAGTTGCGCAGTCTCTGCAGCCTGAGCACCTGCCATAACAGGCTAAGATCCCCTAGCTGCTGCTTTACAGTGTTGACTGATCTGCACACCTACTGCCTCCCCACCACACACAGCTGCAGAGCTTGGACTCAATGGGGACAACCAGCTCACAGCCATGCTATGTCCCTCTTCTTGATGGCCACAGAGGAGCACGTGAAGTTTGTCCTGATAGTTTCTCAAACCCAGATCTTTCCCTTAGTGAGATGTTACCATTACTCTTTGCAAAAGCAACCAACCAGGTTTATGCTGTGGTGGCTGTCCTCAAACATCAGATTCAAAACTAAGGCTGAAAAACGGGATCTGCACAAGAGATTACTGATGGTTTATTAGTCCCATTTAAATAACAGCTTCACTTGGACAATGATTTCTAAACTTGCAGGTGCAGCTACACCCTTCAAGACCATGACATGAGCCTTGGAGCAGACAGCCCTATTCCTAGTTGCACTGATCCTTCTGTGGAAGTACACTGAAGCTCCCAACACATTAATGAGTGTGAGTGACAGGAGGAAGGAAGGGTGTCTTTCCAAGAGAGCATCCCACTTCCCCACAGGACCCCTGCAGACCTTGCTTGCCATAGTCTTTTCTCTGCTCCCACAGGCAACATTGCTTTGGATGGGGGGAGGCCTGGAGCCCCCAGCCTGCCTTGATCCTGGCACAGGTTGCTGCATGTGAGAGCTGCTCTTTGAAACTTGTCAGGACAGCACTTGGAAGGTCCCAGGGTAATGTGCTCTGGCATGGAAACACAAAGGTCCTGCACAGTAAATGTAATTGTAGCTAATTGTAAGGTAATTGCAGCTAAGATGTCAAAAACATTAAAGGACAGTCTTATGATTAAAGGACAAAAGGAAAAGACAAGGGGCATGTGTCCCTTAGCCAGAAGCTTTTCTATCTGATGCCAGACACAGCATTTAATTCTGCTATGCCTCAGTTTCCCCAACTAGAAAACAAAGGCACAATACTGACCTACCTCTACACATGAGGCTCAAGTCACTAATGCCCGTGACAGGCCTTCAGAGTCTCCAGTGAAAGGAGCTATAGATGGGTAAACTACAAGTTATTCATGTTCTTTCACTTGAAGGAGACTGAGAGGAAAGGAACTGGCTATAACCAGCACCATCCTGTGAAAGTAAAAACATACAACTGAATGATTTCTCCAAACTTCATCGTATTTTTCTTACTGCACCCAACCAATCTTACCACTTCACTCAGGAAAAACTCCTGTTACAATGGCAATGGTGTTGCTGAGGGCTGGGACATTACATTACTTGTTCCTGAATTTCTGGCTGAGACCTTGGAAAGCCATTGCATGAACATAGCATTCAACTGCAGCCAATACTCACAAGGATATCAGTGTTTTCAAAATAGTTCCTCCAGTACGGCCTGATCTTCCTCTGTCCTCCTATGTCCCATACATTCAGCTTGAAGCCTTGAGACTGTACACTTTTGATGTTAAAGCCCTAGAAAGAGCAGAAACAAAGCCACATAGAGCATAAACCTGAGTGGCTGGATGATGCTCATAGGCAGACATTAACACCTGATATATCCCATGCCTGCAACATACAAGTGAGGTGAGCTGGGCAGCCACAAAGACGGATCAGCTGTGGGAGAAGTGCTGGTGAAAGCGAACACAGCCGCCAAACCATCAGTTTGCCAGTGCTCTTGGGTCAAGGGTTGACGCTGTCATGGCTACAGAGACATATGATGCAGTTAGGGCCCTGGGAGGGCTCAGCAGGGTGGATGCAGAAAGAGGTGGGAGAACTGCAGATAAGGAGAAAACAAGAGCGCTGTGAGAAGCAGGATTGAGCTTGTGAAAGCTGAGTAGAGAGTCCCAGCTAACATGAAGCCAGAGGTCTCAGCTCAATTCGTCACGACACAACTAATGCTGGGCTTAAAAGAGCAACAGCTGCACGTCTGAAGGGTCCATTTCATCAATTAGAGCACCAATTGAAAGGGCATTCAAGTAGAAAAACAGGATGTGGCGTGGGCTGGCAACGTGCTGCCACACCACCCAGGGGACTGGGGCTTGGAATCGGGGTGTCAGAGCTGGGAGCTTTGGAAGGCAGCTACAAGGTGGGGGGAAGCATCTCCCATAGCTCTCTAGCAACCTCCTCTGGTCAACACAGGAGCAATGCTGCAGTGTTTCTTATGGGAGACATCCCTCTCCCCAACCCTGAGGCTCAAAGAAAGGGGACCAGAGGCATCAGAGGGGGAGTGCTGGAATATGCACTTGGAGCTGGCTGGGTGAAAGATGCAAGGAGACAGGGGCTTGCCCACTGCCGCAGCATTCCCTGTACATGTCCCCTGTCTGGCAAGGAACAAAGTCTCATCCATGCAACCTTAGCATGACCCAAAAGCCTTCTGCAGAACTCCACGGCACTCATCCACTTTTGCACTGCCTGACAGACTTGGCCTGATGCTCTCTGGCTCCTTTAGGGAGCCTCCTCTTACACAGATGACACACAAACTTAACGGTGCACCAGGCTCTGGTTGCTCCCCCTTTTCTGAAATACTTTGCTGAATCATTGATGCTTTGTACAATAAGGCAGGTGGGACCACAAGAACTGCCTTGGGCAGGGAAAGGCCTTCCTCACCTGTGTTGGCGTGATATGGCTGATGTCCTCAGATGCCAGCTGTTTCAGGAGTGTGGTCTTGCCTGCATTATCCAGTCCCAAGAGGAGGATTCTCACCTCCTGGTCTGGGGCGCTTTTCAGTTTACGCAGGATTGACAGTAAACCCTAAATCCGCAAGAGAGATCATAGCTGTTATTTCTCTCTCCCCGCACCATGCTATGCCATGCCCTCCTCCCTTGAAATGGGTTGTGTATTGCAGTGGATCCCAGGACACTTTGAAGCCCTTCCTGCAATCCCTATTCCCATTTCCTCTTCTACTCCTCCGTTTCACCCCAGTTTTCCTACATCTCAGAGAGTATTGACGAGGTCTCAGACAGCACAAATGTCGCTCAGTGCAGTGTACCACTGGCTGCATTGCTCTTGTCACACAGCTGTTTGTTTGGCATTCCCTGTGCCAGGAAGACAGTGCCTACAGATATCATGCATAAGAGCTGCAAACCAAGTCCTTGTGAGCTCTTCATTATCTTTATCAGAGGGAAAACCCCATTAATTTAATCTCCGTCCCAGTTAACTGCAGGTTACTCTGTACCTGACATCAGTTCTTTTCATAGAAACTCCCCGATCATCTCAAACCCCGTTTATCTGTCTAAAACATGCTGGACCCATGGGGCACGTGCAGTTCTGATGTTCAGGATGTAGCACTTAACAACTATCTCAGATCACCACACATCCTCACTAAGAAAAGCACAGTGGATTTCAGTCATTAGTCAGGCTCAGCTCTCTGAGCTGACAGTATCACTCAGGATTAGGAAACAGAATATGCAGGTCAGATCATTTACAACCGTGCATGTTACAGCTGCACACCCAAGCTTTTGTCAGTACCACTGCTCAGAGTCCTGCGCCTCTCTAAAATGGCTGGAAAAATATTCTGGATCCTGGCACATAACCAACAGATGCAAATAATCCCACTTCCACCTGCCTCTCACTGCTCAGCCCAGCCCCACAGGAGAGGGGCAGTTGCAGCTGAGGGCATAGGAGCAGGCTGCAAGTCCATGACTGCCTGGGTGTCTTCGGACACATTGCCACACTGCCCTGTGCCCCACTACTTGGCAGAGACCTCTCCTCAGAGCCTGAGCAGCACACACCACACTGAGACCCAGCCTGGGGACACAGATGCTCTTGCAACTAATTTGCCTCAGCAAATCTGGGAGACGAATACATCTACAGCCCTTTCTGGAGCCCTCAGGACTCCTGCTTGGTCTCTCCCAGACAATTCCCACGTCCTGAAGGGCAATGGCGAGACATTTCTCTTCAGCCCACTAAGACCCAGAGCTGGGAACAAAGTTCAGATATCAGCACAAACTCGGGCCCACGGGAGCCCATCTCTCAAGGTGTTTTACTCTCCCATTTACAAAACTGAGACAATGCTTCTTGTCAACCTGCAAGGGTGAATCAGTTAAATGTCATGAAGTGCTTTGCTGCTATGAGGAACTACACCCTCTAAATATTCCTGAATTTGAGCCGTGAAGGTTGCTCCCAATCCCCTCCAGATCATGGCAATCAGAAACCTGTCCTCAAGATAAAGAGCTGCAGGATGCGGTACAACTGTCACTGCTGCAACGCATCCCCCGCCTGTAGCAGTGCCCTTCTGCCGACCCTTGGAGAGCCCCACCTCAGCCGTTTGGAAACCGCCACTTTCGACTGCTCATCACACCGCTCCAGGGTGAGCAGCATTTGGAAAGGACACGATGCTGCAGGTCACAATGCCAAAGCTTTCAATAATGCAGGATGAAAACAGACTGAGATTCAAATGCACGTGAGATTCGATCCACCCCTCTAAGCATTTTCGATTTGCAAGTAGTTTATCAGTTTTCCATTTAATTACCAGCTCAAAATACATGCACGATGTGTAAGAAACAGGGAGAAGGAACTTCATAAAATTGGGTTTGAAGGATATCTGTAGAAAGTTGCAGGATTGCCACTGTTGCTGTGCTTTTAGAAAGCACTGTAGAAAGCTGAGGTTCAGAAATTCAGAGCTCATGCAAGGAGCAGCAAAACTGCAGTGTTACAGCCCAATAAGCAGGCACAGGGTATCACCTATTTCATAAATAGACTGGTAAAAAACTGGGAATCCAGGCTGTGCTCAAGAGCTGTTCATCAGGAATGGGCTCTGCTTGGTAGAGGGTGCCATGCCGGCACAGTGCAGGCACAGTAAATCCCCAAACTGCTTTTAGTTGAAGTGTACAGGCCTGTAACATCACGTGTGGAGCCCTGAGGGCCAGATGCTCACACCTGGCTCTCGCCCATGGGCCCACAGCTAATGAATTTGAAGGGCTGTGTTCAGTGCAGCCAGTTGCTGCAAGCCCCCCCAGCCCAACAGCTCCCAACGCCGGCCGTCCATGTTCTGCCCTGGTGACGGTTTGTACTTCTACACATCTGAGGGCAGAGAAAAGGAACAGTGACAGAAATACCTCTAATGCTTACTTGTTTACATGCACGTCCTAACTGCCCTTGACATCATTAAAAAACACAAGTTTTAACTGCATGACTAGCAACAAATTTTAATTTCACCTGCAGTCAAATTTACAGTTGTGTTTGTTGGCTTGTAAATCCATGGATTTCAGCTCAGTGTGGACAGACTCCACAGGAGCAGGAACTCTAAAATTCACACATTCTCCCTCCTTTCCAGGGAAACACTGAATTTCCCATTCTTATGGGCCTGACCCAAAGCCAACACACATCAGCCAAAGTACTACTCCCGACTTCAGAGCGCTCTGAATCAGGCCCTATTATTTTAGTTTATTGCTCACAGTTAAAAAAAGAAGCTGTTGAAATGCTAATCCTATTCACAGCACCACTTGCTAAGAGCAGAGCAGTGTATCCCAGAGCAGATCAGGATTAGGAGCCTTTATATTTCAGAATTCAACTCCAAAATACTAAGCGCAAAGAAATGTGTTACAAAGTATTGCTTATCTACTACAGAGCAATTCTCAGGGGTCAGGAAGAGGAACAGTTGTAAATGTTAATAGAGCTTCTCCCATTGTAGACAGATGCTATTTCTGGGCTAGTATGACAGCCTATGAGAAAACGATCAGCATCGTTCCATATTCTACTCAAGTGACACTGCTGCATGGCTGATCACAGGATTATCTGGGGTAGCCAATAGAAGAGAGGATATATATAGAAATAAAAGTATTCTCTAAGGTATAAAGTAAGCTGATTTAAAAGGCTGGGAGACGAGCAAGCCAACACAGAGAAGCGGACTTTATTTCAGTAGCTGCTGACATAGGTTACATGGTCTGTATACACAACTTAAATTAAGAGTGAAATAATAGTATTGGTTACTATGATTGCTACTATTCTGTAAGTAGTATTTAAAACTTGCACCCAGAATTCTCCCTCTAGTTCGTGAGGATTTAAGATTAAGGAAAGCCATGCACAGATGCATTTCTAACAGGTTTTTTTACTTTTTTTTAATTGGTCTTATGAGCATACTGGCTAGGAAGACAGAAAGCATTTCCTGACAGCTTAGTAGACTGGAAAAAATAACTCAGCCGAGTTCACTGCTGCATGCCACCACTATGTGGGACAAGCAGCCCTTACTGCACACACACTGATGGATGACCACTTCTCTGCTCACAAACACAATGCTGAAACTAACTTGGGCTGATGAGAGTCAGAAAGCAATCCTCTGTTATTGATAAGAGATGTTGGGTAGAAAGCCATGAAATGGGAAAATTTCGTGCAAAGAGGAAGAAGCAACAGGAGGGGAACAGGCCTTTGAAGCGGGGCGGCAAACAAATATCTTGATGCTGGGACTTCACCTGCAGTGAGGAGGGAGGATGGCCAGGATGCCTGCATGGCAGCCAGGCCAGTGGGTACTCGCTCACTGGGGTGTCCAGGGTGAGGAGCAGGATGGTGGAGATGTTAGCTGGCTGAGGAACTGCATAAACGACTCACAGGAGTATAAGGGCAGCATGTCATTTGCACAAAACTAAGCAGACTGCGGCATCTGTAACAGAGAAGGGAACTGCAGATGCTCTTCAGATAATGAACAGTGCAGCGTGGCAGCATATGCAGCCTTTGGGGAAGGGCAGACACACAAAGTAACTCAAGGCTTGGCACAGTCAGACAGCAACCGCTTCTTGGTCACCTCTGGGTTAAGCAAACTATGTTTTATCTCAGATTGGCTTGTTTAAAAACATCTTTGTCCTTGGTGGAGAGGGTTTTCTTTACAAGCACCATGAGGAGACAGACTGATGGGGTCAGCAATGAGGAGACTGCATTTTCCAGACAGTGAGTGGGGACATACAAAAAGAAAAAAAAAGACTCCTGACAATTACTGTGAAATCAGAGTGGGGCATTAATTTCAGAGATGCAACTAAATGGGCAAAAGCACTCATAAACACATTGAGCATGAAAGCAAAGTTAACCATCTTATTAGCATCCTTCAGAAAACAGGGATGTGTGGTTTTATGAAAGTGTATCATTGCTAGGTTTAAAATACCCACTGAATTATCAAAGGACTTTCAGTTATAGCTGCATGCAGTAATCCTATTCTCTTTAAAAAAAAATACAGACATATATAAAAATACAGTGACATTTATAGTCCTAGCTAAGGGTTTTGTGGGTTTATTCAGCTTTAAATCCATGCTGTATATGGGTCTTTTGAACTAGTTGATGCATGTAACTACATCCTGTACCACAGAAGCCGCTGAAAGGAAGATTCACTTTATAGGCCAAAGCAAAAATTGGTTTGGGACAAACAGAGCATTGAGATAATCTCTTTAAATATTGTATCAGATTGGCAATGTAAAGCCATAATGGAAAGAACAATTTCCCCTTGTACTGAGGGCTGGATACACAGGGCATGGATAAAGCACGGCCCACAAGCCGTTGCAGAGCACAGTTAATTCCTATTAGGAAAGAGAAGTAAATGTATTCTGTTTAACTTTATTAGCCACAAAGCTCAGATAATGAATTTAAAATAAAACCACCCTCAGTCACCAGCAATTGCTTATCTACTAGATGTGGATATTAAGCTAGAATCAAATCAATTCACCGAGATGCAATAGAGCCACAAAGCTCAGCACCTCAGCCTGCCACTGCGACCACATCTCCCCCATCTCTACACCCCTGCATGGACGCCCGCTTCCCCACTGCTGCAACCACAAGTCACTTGTCTTCACCCTCAAGGCCCTTCCCAGCCAAATGCATTTGCTGTGGAGGTGACGGCTCCTGTCTCCCTGAGGCTTGCCATGCCAGCCCCAGCACTGCCGAGCTCAATTCTCCAGCCTTTGTGCCTTCCCTACAACCGTGGGAGAAACTTCGCAAAACATCCATAAAACCACTCTGTGATTCTCGTGCTAATTCCTCCTCTGCCACACCTACAATGCTTGATGAGGTTTAGGCAGCGAACATGCCAAGTTCGAACCTGTCTTGGACTCTCCTTACTCATATCGCTTGATTATCTCTCACCTCAGACAGACAGTATTTCCACGGCATGGGGAACATCCCCGTGTTCTGCCTGCACAGCACCTAGCACAGCTTTGGCCCACAATTTACTTTTAATTAAGGAATATGGTAGCAGTTCACCATTTTTAAAGAGTAAGTTAAAGATAGAGAGTGCACATGATGGTTTCAGAAGGTCACGCAGGAGAAGCTGTCATGGGGAAGGACAAGGGGCTTAGTTAAGCCAAATAACCTGCCTTCAGCAGTGGATATTTGAGGCTACATTTGTCATCCAGGGTGCAATCCTGTGCACACAGAGCTGGAGGAGGGGAGTCCTTCCTGACAACTGCACTGATTAGCTGGTGCCCTGAAGAATGACGTTTGATTACCTTTATCTTCGGCTGCACAACTGCAAATGTCACTAATGGTCATAAAATCACCCCGTCTTTTTCAAAATACAACTGAAGTAAATTAATCTATTGAGCACAGTTTATTCAATACTTCTTACTCTGGCAAAACTCCCAAAAAATCATTTGCTTGCTGCATGTCTCCACCATATGGTGTCATTCAATGCAGACTTTCTTTCCTGCATTGAAATCCAAAATTTAATGGAGTCGAGTCACCTACAGAGTTTTTCCAGCTCAAACCTACTAACATAGTATTCTGTCAAAGAGATCACACAGCACTTTCTGGTTTGGTATATTAATCAATACCAGCATGAATACTCCTTTTGTAATTAAAATCAAACTCCTCTGGTCTTAGCAAGTTTGAAGGAAATGTTTTGCCCTGCGCGAAGAAGAGCTGATGTCTAGCCCTGGATAATGTCAACAGTCTTTGCCTGGTTTCAGAACTTGAAAGTCTTGACCAGTTGCTGGTATACTGTCCTATCTGCAGGCAGCTTCTCATATCAATGTCTCAGCAATCGGTAAAATAAACCAAAAACATGACATGGAACTGTACTGGGAAACTAAAGCAACAAGACACTATTAAAGCTCTTGAAAACCTTTTTTTTTTTTTTTTTCTTCTTTCTCAATGGGGACATTTTAAATAGAGCCTTACTGCCAAACAACGAGGGGAAAAAGAAGGAAATTCTGTGTACCAGGTAAACCTACAGCAGGCAACGGATAAACACTGGTTTTCCTAGAAACATGAGCTCAAGACCAGGAGAAAGATGCCTGACTACGCATTTAGCTATGCTGATATTTCATCCTCTCCACCAGATTTGCCTGGTGTCAGCTAGACACTCGATGACTCAGTTTCCTCAGCTGTAAAATGGGGCCATGCTTTGACAACCCTGGTTTTGACATGATGATCTCATCTTCAGTCAATGGTTTTAGAAAAACACTGGCCATCATCCTCTGTCCCCGCCATCTATCAATAACAATCTTTACCAAGGGAGACAGTATGTTTTTACAGTGACAAGGAAGCCACAAGCTCCACTTCACACAGCATTTCCTAAACTTTGGAAAGCAGCATATCCTTTCATGTAGCAGCCTCCCTTCGCCCTTGCTGGGCGCCCACCACAGATGCTGCTTAATGGTGCCGAAGACTTCAGTGCTACAGATCCCTCATGCTATGCAGTTTTATGGCTCATCTTTCCCTCCATGCTCCACCTATGACCTTCTACCACCCCTGCCCCACAGCTGTGAGAAATGCTGGTATGCTCTGCAGAAGGAGACACTTCCCCTCTGTACTTACTTGGATGAACACTGAAATAATTTAAACCTCAACATTAACCCTCTTATCACTGGAGTTGGAGCAAGCAGTCCTTGAAGGGGGTTTAAGCACTTCCCAATGCAATCATGACATGCCAGAAACATGCTCACGGGCAGCTACCACAGCTCAGATGACAAGCAGTAAATTGTTACATCAAGCTGTCTGGATCATTTCTGACGGCTGACCCACACCTCCAGGCTGCCATAGCTGCTTTGGATATATTTGCTGGTGTTTCAGAGAGTTTCTACTACTAAGGATTATTCTGTTTTAGCAAAAGTTGAGCATCTAGAGAGACAGTACAGACCTCTGCAGTCCTCTGCCCAGCCAGTCCACCAGGCACCCCGAAGCACCACCCACCCTGCCTGAGAGGCTCAAATTCAAAAAACAACTCCCAGAAATGGAAAATAGACAAAGAGGCAGTAAAATGTTGTATCAAATAACACGAATGCTGGAAAACACCCAGTCCACCCTCTCCACACACAAAGGGCTTGGATAACAGCAGCCAGATCCCAGACTACACCATCTTATCGGGACATCACAAGGCAGAAGAGCAGATTTGGCCAGCAGCAGCTGCAGGCCAAATGTGTCCCACAAAGCACTGCACTGCTGGAGGCAGCTGCCCTCATCTTTACAGCAGATGTCCATCCTGTGATGGCTTCAGTGTCTGGTGTGATATGCTCCATCATCAACTCATCTGAAATAGAGCAGATCCCACAGACCTTATCTCAACCTCCTTCTCTGTGGCCCAGCAGGTGGGGACGCAGACAGAATTAACCCAGTGAAGATGAGGAGCTGCCTTTGCTGCTCTTTCTTATGCTGCCTCCCGTGCTGTCCACTTGCATGAATCCGCCTTGTGGCCCCAGGACTCCTGGACAAAACAGCTTCGCCCTTGGGAAGGCTCCTTCCCCATTGCTATTTCCTTCTGCTTGTGCTCTCTGCACGTGCCACCCCTCACCTGGCAGCCCCAACCCTTGTTTCCAGTCCTCCCTGGACTCTGCTAGCATCCCACTTGTCCCACCCAACTACTTCAGCATCTAAACCCAAGTTGTTTCCAACACACCAGTCCATCACTCAATCTCACTCCAACATCGATTCAGACTACACGACACCCTCACCACCCTGCCTGTCTCCCAGCATTGCCCTCCATCCTAGCCAGATCCTTTGCTGCACCCAAGACTCCAGTTCCTCCTGTCAGTCCACATCGCTCATTGTCAAACAGTTCACTTTTCCTCTTGAACACTTCTTTCCTCCCTGGATCCTCTCTTTCTCTCATCAGCATCAAACCCACACCTCCAGCCCTTCTTATAATGCATTCTTATCTCTTCAGCCCTGTCCCTCATCTCCCCAGCCCCCGGAAAAAAAAACTCAGAGCACTCAACATTCCAGCAAACTTTCCTGGCCAACCAACACTGACTGGATCTCCCCAGTGACCCACCAGACTATTCATCCCATAAAATTTGCAGGTTTCTTTCAGCCCCTGAGCACTGCACTTCAGTCTTATCCATCTCTGAACATCCAAGCTTTCTTTGCCATGACTGAACTCCTATTCCAAAGCTGTTTATCAACAACCAGCCCTTCCACCTCAGCAAGCTCTCCTGTAGCTCCCTCAACTCCTGTAGCCAGGATCCAAGACCCAGAGTGGCCCTCTCTCACCTTGGCTGAATGGTCCAGTGTCCCTTCACAGTTGCAGAAGCTCCCAGACTCTCCATAGTCAATCCCTGAACACTGTCCTCCATCCTTGCCAGGCTCCTCCATCATTCCTTCACTCCTTAGACCAAGCTGGCCACTGCCGTGCTGCTCCCCAGCTCTCCCAAGCACCCAACCTTCCATCATGCCTTCCACACCTTGACTGAATCAACTCCAGGCAGGTTGATCCCATCCCAACAAAGCCCCCCCGCCAAAGCTGCCAGGACCTGACTCAACCTCCTTCTCCAGGTCCCACATAGTCTCCAGCTTCTACCAGCACCCCAACCCCAGCCAGACTCTCCCATGGTTGCAGCCCCCAAATTTACACTGTCCCCAGCCCTAGTGTCAGCCCTTTGGCTGAGTCCCTCCAACCCCCATAGACTGAGACCCCCATACCCTCCTGACTGGGTGTGTCTGGCCTACAAGGTTCCCAATGCCCCAGACCCTCATGCTCTCCCTGAGTGGGCACCCCCTGTC
>NW_010543414.1:0-33093 GCF_000687285.1 Phaethon lepturus
GCTGAAAACCCCCGGTCTTAGCCTAGGAGCGCCGAGCGGGGCCGGAGCTCGTGACTGCAGCAAGGCGACACGAGTAGAGACCGGTGCGAAAGGACCGTGACAGCCCTCGGTGACCTTCGAGCACCATAAAGCGGTGTTCCAGGCTTCCCGGGGCTCGGCCATGCATCGTTAGTAATACAGAACATTAAAAAAATAAAGGCACTAAATTAGCGATGACAGGAACTGTAGACTACAAGAAATATATATTTTTTAACCTTGTCAGCTTTGCACTTTTTACTCCACTAAAATGAAGATATAATTAGATTAAATTGTGTAACAGTTATACACTGTCCATGGGAATCAGACCATTAATTTGAGGGGGTTCCACATCACTCCCTATGCAATTTTACGTATACCAAAATAATCTATAAATCAAACTTCTCAAACTTTTTTTCTTGTGTAGAAGTTAGGCTCAGCTGAGCCAAATCCAAGCAAAAACTCTGATCAAGTACCTCCATGCTGGGGGAGAATACAAGAAAGTAAAACATGGTGTGCATCAGAAGTCTGCACCTGGCTTACACTTCCAAGCACAGGTCGAGTCAAAGCCTGAGATTCAAGTATCTCTGGTATGTAGCCATGAAATACTCTGTATTAAGATTCGTAACCAAATCCTTTACCTTGGAGCTCCTTTCATTCCCAGTAACACTCATCCACTGCTTAGATGAGCATATAATTTAATTGCCACACCCTACAAACAGAAATGCCCACATATCCAGGCTTAACTTCAAACTGCAAATTGGCTAAATGCCTTTTAGGGAAATGACCCCATAAATGAAAAATTTCCTTGTTTTTCCTTTAATAATCAAGCTATGGATGCTCAACATAACAGACAGCATTTGATTCCTAGGACAGACAGCTCCACTAATAGACCTGAAAAGTACTTTTGTCATGCTGCTTTTATTGCTTTTGCTGTCAGACAGGAGGAAAGAAAAGGCAATTCTCTGTGTGCAACATTATTTCCTACATAAGGTGTTTTGGGGCTACAGTAGTTAAGAATAAAAATTAAAAGACAAACCCCAAGCCAAATCCCATGTATATGTATTTTCAAATGTTAAAGTTACACCCACTCTGGAAAGACTATAATTATTTTAAGTTTTGGACAGAACACAGCATTCATCTGAGCTTCTGGTTAAGCTCATCTCTGTTATCCTAACAGTTATTTATGTGCAGTTTATGTCCAGATAATCTTAAAGTAATTTATATTTCAGTGTGTCCTGAGGCCCCAGGTAGCACAAGCACTCTGTGTTACAGATGAACTTAGCAGCAAAGAACTCTTGGCAGTTTACACTCTAGAGACTGAAATAATGGGGTAAGATTTGGGGGAGGAATCATCATCACCTTCACTGTGGCCAGAGAACTAAACACAGAAATTGAAGTTTCTTGAAGTCTCCAAAGGAATCTAGGAATTGAGCTCACATCCCCAGCCTTTGTACAGTCTCTGAACCTTGAGACCATCTTCCTTTCCTGCAAGGTGTCAATCACAGTATTTTTAAAAACATATTTCTCACACAACAAAACATCAGGACACTCCATAGTTTGGAATTTGAAATGTATCTTTTCAATGGCTTTCAAATGCAGCCAGGATTACATAATTAACACAGTGATTTAAAATTCATGGTCTCAGTTCAGGTCCTACAACAGACGTGCACCCACAGAGCTAAAGGGGAGTCAGAAATGCGGTGGCAACCTGAACAGAAAGGTGGTGGATTAAACGGGGAAGAGACCTGGATTACAATTACTTACTTAATGAAATATTGAAAAAAAATCCACTAACAAATCAAAACATTTGGTAAACTGAAATAGGTAAGCTGAGCATTCTTAGCAACAAACACTTACGTGCACACACACAAGCCCTTTAAGGAGCTCGCACTTCCAGTAACAATGCCACAATTTTGTCCCTGCTGTTAACAATGAAATCATGAGAGTGCTGAATTCAGACTAATACTGGTTTTGCTCACTAAAGCATCAAATGACAATTTCTTTTCACTCACAAATGGTAAAAGAGCTGTTCTCTGACTTCACAAATTAGTTGTAAGACAGAGGCTGAGCCTTTTCTGAAGAGCTTAGATGTGATTGCCTGTGGTGTCAAATGACTGAAGCTACTTAGCCAGAGTATCTTTGCTAGTCCTGTGCCCAGTAGGCTTTGGAGCAGGTCACAGAGGACTAGTTTTTTTTCCTCAAAGCTGCATTTTGTAAAGCTTTGTGAGAACAGAATTACTTCTCAAAGTACAAAAAAGGCAAAGGAACAATATGAAATCAACAGACAGCTATGTTTATCTGCATGTTGCAAGTGCAACCTAATTTTTCCCCACAGTCCTCTTAGATAATTTTTTTCCCCTCACTCTTTTCTGACTATTTCCATATCACCAGAAGCCAGTTTTCTACTTCATTGTTTCAGCACATCTCTTAGAAATAAGAAATCAAGTTAGAACCTGGCAGTCACCAGCACATTCAATAGGTGACTGGCAATACTTTGGAAGCACCTTGATTATTTTAAATTGAATTCCAGACAGGCACAGGCAATATGTTTAATTCAAGGAAAAAAAAAAACAACAAACCACTTTTTATGATTGCCTCAGAATTTGTCTTCAGGATGCAGACAGGTTTTGGAATTTGCAGTGAAGTTTTGACACTTCAGAATTTGGAAGCACCAGAATTGGAAGCACCTTGATTATTTTAAATTGAATTCCAGACAGGCACAGGCAATATGTTTAATTCAAGGAAAAAAAAAAACAACAAACCACTTTTTATGATTGCCTCAGAATTTGTCTTCAGGATGCAGACAGGTTTTGGAATTTGCAGTGAAGTTTTGACACTTCAGAATTTAAAACCTCAGAGTTGTTTTTAACAGATAAGAATATTCATTTCACTGGAAGTTTTCATTTTTCTTTCCTACCTTTGTCATTTGTTTC
This sequence comes from Phaethon lepturus, assembly GCF_000687285.1. NCBI lineage: Eukaryota > Metazoa > Chordata > Aves > Phaethontiformes > Phaethontidae > Phaethon > Phaethon lepturus. The sequence goes on from NW_010543414.1 coordinate 2,952, forward strand.
TTGCTCCTCTTATTCAGCTGTTTTGCACTGACCTTTCTTTCTCAACAGTGCTATGTAGGGGAAGTGGTCTATCCCTAAAAATCATGTTTTGCTATTATGGATCACTCTGCAGGGTTTTGCTTTTGTTTGCATCTAGAAACATAGATACAAAAGAAAAATAAATATTTGAAAGTTCTGAACAGCCACAGACCCTATTCAAAATTTGTTAGGCATATAAATTTAGGCACCAAGCAGGAACATTTCACTTTCCTGTGTATTTTAAAGTTATTAATGGACCAAGTATCAAGAGGAAATCTTAATCAAATAAAAACCTAACAAACCAAATCCTTACTGTGATTTACAATTTGCTAAACAAGATGGACTGATCTATGACTTTAGCTTCCTATAAAATCCTTCTCTTAGAGGTAGAGAGGAAAAGCAATTTATGTGGATGGGAGGAAACTACCAATCCCTTTCAAAAGCACATTGGGAAAGGTTGAGAGGAAAAAATTTGGAGAAAATCACCTCCAGAGAAAACTGTTATTTTATTCTTGTGGAACAAAGAACTCCATTCTATTATTTCATAGAATATATCATTTGACAGAGCAAATGAAATTTCTTTGTAAAAATTGTCTAAGGTACTACTATTTTAAAAAGTGCAATAAGCGTAACAGTGCAGAGGTTCACAGAAACGGCTGTTTTTCTCTAAATAAGTCTCATTACTTTTTAATTGCTGACCCTCATTAAAAATGAAGAAAACTTGAGTAAGCAGATTTAACTTAAGAGTGGAAAGAAAACACAAGCTCTTTGTTAGACAATGATCTTTAGGCAAATACTCAGATAAGTGTTTTAGACTTGAACAGCTTATTTTTAAGTGTGTGCCACAGAGTGCCATTGAAACTAATGAATGGAAACTCTTCTGCATCCACTTGTTACATCACCAAAAATAGTGGCATACATACTACTGATTCAAACATGCTGTTTATTTCTCATCTTTTGCATGGCAAGAATGGTTAGCAGTGCTTTTTTTTTTCCACTTGATCTTCATGGAATGCTGTTCTTCACCTATGACTGAAGAAGCCACCCTATGTTATTGTAGGACAAACAGTACTGAATACTCTTCAGGCATCTTGTGGCTTCAGCCACATGTGACCTCTATCATTAAATCATTTTATGAAGCACATTTTTCAACACAGAGCTGAACATACAAGGCGGGCAGTTATACTTGCTTTGAACTAGCTCCTCAGCTGAATATTAGCTTCCTAGTTCAACACAGCCAGAGCAGTGCTGACTTGGACATACCACATGGCATTTGAAACCTGGGGGAAAAAAGCTTGCTCTTCTCTTCACTCACTCCGCTTTGAAGTATTAAACACACTCATGCATTTGGCGATACCTGGCAAAACCCACGGTGAATCAACTGAAGGGCTGCAGGCTCCTTCCCTTACTAGCCTGACCTAAGGATACACTTGATGCTCTCCTGAATCACCAGGATTCTTCACAACAGTAAGGACAATATTCTCCAGGCTTGGAGAATATTGTGCTTTCCTCAAGTGACAGTACTCTGCATCTTGCTCTCACTAGGCAGAGGGGTTACTGTCGTACCCATCCGTTCTCTCTCCCCTGGGCACCCACTTCTCATTTCAAAAGAAGAGCCAGCTTTTCAGTAAAAGGTTTGCTTTTCTTCTTACCTGCCCACTTATTTACTCCACCTACAGCTCTGATTCATGCTGTAAGTATTTTGGAAGGTAATTTATTACCCCAGCTTCAGTTAGCTTGGTTGGTGCTCAACACTTGAAATTATTTTAAGTTGAGCTGAGAAATGCTGAAGCAACTAAAGCAGCAGTAATTTTGGAAAAAATCAGGCCTAAACCAAATTTCTTGACTGTCCTTATACATAGATATACTCTTACAGTCTCCACATGATCTCACTGATCAGATTGTACCTCATTTTATTTTTCCAGAATTTAAATGGTTAGTATTTTGAGTATTCCCTGTGTAGTACTTGTAGTACAAATGTTGTGTTTTCCTCAGGAGAGTAAGTTGAGTGCTGTGGACTAACGCATCCCGATAAACAACTTGTGTGCTGGCTCCAGTGTGGTATCCTTCAGCAAATGTTATTTTAGTTCCCAATTCAGTTAAGTGCCTTTATGGTGCTTGCCTTGTATATGGACTCTTGTATATAAAAGATTTTGCCTGTTTATACTATGAGAATCACATGCACTAACAAATAAACACATAACTAGCATTAATTTCTAAAAGATAACAGGGCTAAAAGTCACTGGCCTTTCTAGGAACTCTTCCAAAACCAGAAACTAGCCCAAAAATTAAGATTTGAATTGTTTGTTAAAGATTATTAGAAACAAAATGAAGCTATCATCTTTCCTTTCCAGAACAGAAAACAGTTTTCTGTTCAGGCACACTATAGAGTTGTAGTTAGTTGATTTGTTTATTTACCACCTAGGAATTGTTCCAGGTTATCCTTGATTTATCCAGTGGGTAAAATCAACACAATAATTAAATTAGAGAGAATTTAAAGCTATCAATTTAGACTTGGATTTGTAATGTGTTTTTCTTGTGTCACTATTTGAGAAAATGATACAAAAAAATAACAAAAGGGAAAACTGTTGCACTTTAATGAAATTTTGTACTACAATTTTTTCTTCTATTTATGTTGAATAGATTGCAATGTGGTATTTATTCTAACTCTTAAAATGAAACAACCACCAAAACAAAAATCACACTGTGGATGTCTTTAAAAAAAAGCATGAGTATGCACAAAAAGATTGATCCTGTATAGCCAAGACTGTTTATTCCCTGTTGTGATTTATCATATAGCTAATTAATTGTCAAAGGCCTATTTCAGGAAGCTTTCTTCTTGAGTTCAGCTCACATGCAGACTACATTTGGGATTTTCAGAGGCTCAAGGGAATTAAACCAACCAATACCTATACAAAATATAAAGAAAATTAATTTCCTAACTTTCTACTTAGTAATTGAACTCCTAACCAGTGGGAACTTCCTGCCCCCCATTGGTTTGCATTTTTTCCATGACAATTTTAACCTAAAGCTCAATATGTCTTGCAGTAGTACAGTTTTGTTTGTGTACAGCAAAGCACTGTACTTGCATTTGTAGGTATGGAAGCTGTGCATGGAAATAACTAGTCTGTGACACTGTTACGTGGCAGCAGTAAATCCTGAATGTTCTCACTTAAGGCAAATGGTCCACAGCCTCACCTTTCAAACCAGCCAGAGATCCTCTACTCTGCATAGGGATTCTTTATATTATCAGTATTTAGGAAGAATCAAGTTGCTTTTGTACAAGGGGAAAAAAAGGACAGCTTCACAACTCTCTCCAGTAATGAAACTTGGCACTACTCTTTGCCCTCTATAGCAGGAGAAAAAAAAAAATTTTAATATTAAGTGTGCATAGATCCTGCCCACAAATTTGTAACAAGAATAAATAAGACAAATTGAGTATCAAACCCTTAAATTAGTGTGCACTGTAAAAAAAAAAAAACACAAAACAAAAAAACCCACAACCTAGGGCAAAATAATGCAGTATCAAGGGGGCTAAAACTATTTGCAAGTATGGGTTATCTTAAATTAATATTTTTGTCCAAAGAAAAGAGGGACCATTCTGAATAGAAGCAAAAGCAACTGCGCAGCATGTAACACCATGGAGATTTTGTTAGTACACAGAAAACTCACTTCACTGAGAGGGGCCAAGCTACCAGTCCCTGATCAAAAAAGTTTGTCCTTGGGAGCCAGGGAGGTAGAGTCAAAGAAACCTCAGCTGTTCAAGCTAATGCCACAGGTCCTTCATGCTGTGAATAACAGAGGACTTACCCCAGGGAATGATCCTGTCCTGACACTCTGAACTCTTACAACTAGGAATTCCTTAAGTGGCTGAAATAAGGGGTGGGTGGGAGTAGTGAACATTCAGGTTAGTTTTAATGTGTTACACCGTGCATTTACAAGTTGCATTTTTTAAGAATGAATAACAGAAACAAGGGCTTTGTACAGCTACAACATCCCTCTAAATATAGTGTGGCAGACAGTAGGTTGAAAATAGTGGAAAGATTCATTTCCACCAGCATTTAAAATAAAATACTACAACTAATCTTATTCCTATGTAGGACTGTTTTCTCTGTGAAACTTCTTGAAAAAAAGAAGACATAAAGGTAAGACCATGTTTAAGGTATATCAGAATTCTGATGCTGAGTGGCACTTGGATGTGCTATTATCATACAAATGTCAGCAAACAACTCTAGGTATCCACTGTAGGATGTATAGCAGCTGCAGGTCTCTATAAGAACTGCTCTCAGGAATGTATGAGCCATTGGTAGGAATATTCTGCACCTAAATATGAAAACTCACATTCTAATGAAAAAAACTAAATAAACTGTTCTGGATTAAAAAAAAAAAAAAAAAAAGAAAAAGTTGGAAAAGTTGCTTTTTTCCTAGAAAAAGTTATAGAGAGAATAATCCCTTTTCCCTCAAAAGTAACCTCTCTCCTTCAGCACATGTATTAAATTTTTGCTGACTGGTGGTAACACAAGGCTAAAGATAATGCTTTGTATTGTACATCTCTTCTTAAAAGAGAAGCCCTACTCTTTTGTTGTAGATTTTCTGGGAAAAAAAAGTATTTTCTCCAAGTTGAATGTTTTCATAACAGCATATGTTCTACTGTTTCACTCTATAGCATTAGTTAAGACAACTCTGACTTGTGAGCACAACGGTCAGTTTGCAGCAAGCTAAAACAGAGCTTCAAAGTTGCACACAATTGTGATTGATAGAGCTAAAATCATGCTGAGGATATAGTGAGAATTGACAAGTAACATGAATGAACACTGTGTTTCGTTTTATAATTTTTATAATAAATAGCCTATGAGAGCAGTTTATAAAACATAGCAAAGAGAAATGCCTTACTTTACAGGCATTAGTTTGTAGAGAATTTGTAGGAAATAGTTTACAGCGTCTCCTTGGTAGGAGCCTGATGTCCTGATACAGTCCCAGGTACTCCTCAGCCTAAGTCCACGGCTCCTCGGTAGGCACCTGGGCAGCCCAGTGCAGGCACAAACACTCTGTATGCCCACTTGATACCACACGTGGACGTGTCAGAATCACCTGTGCAGGGTACAATTCCCAGATTCTGATCTTCCCTCCTATATGTAATTATTCCTGATTCTATCTTTTTCTCATGGTTGTAAGTAGCCTGTCTCAGAATGCTTTCCCCAGGCTATATTTGTCTTCTGTGATAAGAAGGCAGTACAAGCTAGTGGAAACTTTCTGCGTGTCTGCATTTTAGCAGTCCAAATGTGAAGGGGGATGTCATGCGCTGAGGCTCAGCCGTGGAGGTTTTTCACGTACAATCATCTGCTGTCTGTTTTTCATCTACAGCATAACAGCAGTGCAGTGGAGACAACAAGAACAACCACATCCAGCTGGAGAGCACTGAGAAGTGATGATTTTCTCACGTGTGCCAGGGATACATCCTCAGCACATGCTCAGTGTAACTGGGCAGAAAAAGTAAGATTGCTTTCTACATATTCGCAATCCTGAAACTGGCCAGGGCTTCTTTAACAAATGCTGAACTGCCTATTCTTTCAGATCGGGTATCGCCACGTCACTAGCCACTGCCTCATTTATTTGTATTTTGAGCCATGAAGGCTCAAGATACTGTAAGATAAGGAATGGATCATGCTAGAATTAGATAAAAAGTCTGCTCTCTTCCACTGTTGGGAACACAGCTGATTATACTGGTCATTGCTCCACTATTGACTACATCAGTAATAAAGCAAAAGTGAGCAAATATAAGAGGAGGACAAGCCAAGAAAATGAGCAGTGGGGGCTGGTGGGAGAAATAGCCTTTAAAGATTATTTGAGAAAATTAACTGAAATTCAATATGAATACTAGAACCTCAGCATTAACAATAACAACTTTCCATAACAAGCATCTCCAGGGCTAAGGCATCCTTTTGCTTTCAGATTTTGACTGCTGGCCCCAATCCAGCAAAGTACTTCAGCCTGAGCAGTATTATTGAACTCAACCTATGTCAATGGGATTGGCTCATATGCTTAAATTTAAGCATGTACTTAAGTGCTTTGCTGGATCAGAGCCTTGTTTGTTCTAGTCTATGGTTACCTTGTAAGTGGGAAGTATCTATCAAGTACAACTACCTTTCAAATGTGTAAGGGATATCCATTGCTAATCATGCAGCATTTTGTGATACTGGATGAAGCAGCTATCTGCGGTATATCAGACTCCACATTTTTTCCATGTGGACAGTCTGAGTTGAACACCAGTCATTCAGACTTAAGTATCCAAGCGCTGCCAGTCTGCAATGTACTTGTTCAAAATTAATTCCTTAAAACTTCCTTCCAGTAGTTGTTACACTAATAGTTTAGCACCTTTACTGTACATTAATCATACACACCCAGCATCACAGTCCAGAGGACATTTTTTTTCCTACCTATAATCCATGATCCTCTTAAAGCTGAACATGCTTCACATTTCAAAAAGTTCCTTTCTAAAGAACAGAAATTTTATTGATTGCTTTTCCTGTCTGTCTCCACTTCCTCTTTCATCTTAAGCTGTTTTCGTGAAGATCAAAAATAGCCCAAGTTACCTTGTTGTAAATCTAGATAGAACCAGAGTCCCACCAAAGTGCTGTACTATTATCTGTTTCCTCCAGTAATGCAGCACATGCAGATCTAGTAAAAGAGGAAGTAGTCCAGCAGAGGCAAACTTTTTGCTGCCTTCCTTAGGAAGAAGGACAGAAAGCATCCTAGTCAATCTCCATCAAAATGGTTTGGATGACTTGTGTGAAGCCCACCTGGAGCCTGTTCAGATTTCAAGTCTGCAAGAAGGGAATTTTGGAATCTGCTCCACATATTTCTGAAGGTCAGAAAAAAACCAGAAAATGCCTGAGAACAATAGCAAAAGATAAAATGGGCAGGAAAACACTAGAGGACAAACTTAGTATCAGGATCAAATACTTAAGAGCTTATCATAAATTGATAATAAGGGATTTTAGACTCATTTGACTTATAATCCTAAGGGTCAGCTCCTTAAAGGTAAGATGCTGGCTTCTCTACACTAGACCTGGTTCTTACATGCTGTAAAGGTGACAGTTCGTTCAGGTCAGCACAGATTCCAGAGGAACATCGGTGGAAGATGGCTAAGAGTTCCACAGCAGCCACCCTGACTCTGACTCTGCTTTATCAAAGTCAACATGCAGATAAAGCATACAGAGAACATGGACCAGCTATTGCGTACCAAGCTCCTTACAACCAGATATACATCCTTTGACATGAAACCATGGTTCAATTCCGTTTTTAAGGCAAGAGGGTTTATAGCAACTGCTGCAATTTTCCCTCTGGTGCTAATCTTGATGCATTTAGAGTAGTCTGCCAGTTAGGAAGTCTACAGCTCTGGGTAGATGCACCCAAAGACCTAGCAAATGAAATAAACTGGAGCAGCTGCACTCAGTAGCTTGCCAACTATCAAATGACCAAATTTGCCCATAAAACCTCAGTAAAAGATTACTGCAGCAGTAAAAGATTACTGTTTATAACAACCCTCTTTATATTCAGAGGTTAAATCTCACATTTCTGAAGTGCTGAGATTATTTGTATATGTGTGCTACTCCAGTTGATTAACAAATCTTACTGGTGTGTGTACAGATATAGACCTCACCTTCATGTATACAAATTTCTTTATGAATAGAGCATTTTTAAAATATCGTAACTTATTTGAAACCTACTTACAAGTTTTAAAAGATACCATGGTCATATGATAAATAATGGCTAAATTATGAGTTCTTCAAGTGGTAGAATGGCTGTAATAAATAGATCAAAGACTTCCTAATGCTAATATCCATAAGAGTAATAAACAACAGGATTTCCTCTCTTGTAATGCATGTCATGGTTCTTCTCCATAAGGCTTCACATTTTTTTGCCCGCACACAGGCACGCACAGGCTCACAGAGCAGATGTGAAAGTCACAAGTCTCTAATGTATTTCATGCTCCAGTTCAGCAACTGTGAGGGTATGCTGAAGACAACGCTGTGACTAACACGGCCAAGAAATTCCTGAGAGAATAAGAATGATCGTTAACAGTTCTGAGAAACTCTTCCTCTGGGTTATTATCCCATAGGGAGAGATAGTGGGTTTTAGCGGTCTTAACCAAACAAACAGCTCTGAGAAACTAGACATATTCCCTCTGAGATTACAGCAAATGCAAAACAAAAAAACATCTTATGTTAAAAGTGTTTTGAAGCATTCATGATACTGTCACTGAAGTACTTGGACTTCTTCCTGCTTTGTGCATCAGGTCAGAGTTTCCATACTCCCGAAGGAAACTATGCATTGGCTGAAAAAAAGAGAAAGTCTCATTTACTCTACTGTTATCTTTTCACAGCTGGCTTGATTGAACAGCGGTGAGGCATGGGCACATGTAGTGACTATTACAGCCACCAGAAAACAAAACAGTAGCAACTCAAGTGGATGCCTGTTTAAGTGATTTACATCTGGAACCACTCTGCTCACACACACCGAAGTCACTGAAAGGGAAGTTGCTTGAAAACTGTATTTTCTTGTAGCTTTATCCAACTTCTTGAGCTAGCTGGCAAATGAAAGGTGTGATCCAGTCCCAGGGCACCGAAAGCCAGAAATAAAGTAAAAAACCCCCCAAACTACCTGACTAATGTCTTAAGATCATTTCAAGAAGTGTCAGCCTCCTTTTTTCTAACACCACCTCCTTACACTGCCTAAAGCAACTCCGCCATCCTAACACAGGTTCAGCACACAAAATAACACTTTCCTGTATGCATGAAGTAATGAGCAGTATTTCCTCAACTGCCTCTCATGCATTTTAAGCCGTTTCCAAGCAAATCAAGTTAACAGGGTAGATGGGGAGGAAGAAAGATAGTTTTGTGACTAAGAAGCAAGGCCAACTAAGTAGCAACTCAACTGTTGGTACTCCCACAGATTTCCCAGCTCAGTCTTCTGTGCTCCTTTAGTCTCCAAAAAAATAACACCAGCAAAACTATTTCTAATATCTAACCTTTAAGGTCTCTGTGTTACATTTCTTAGTATGCTGAGACAGTGACTAGCACAATCAAGTACTGGTTGCAGGCTGACATTCATTACTTACGTATTACTGTGACTCTCTATTTGCTGGTACATAGCATCAGAGTTTCCCTGAACAGAACATTTGATAGCATCACTCATTTATCTGTATTGTCATACAGCCCAGATGGTTGCAGTATGTAGGCAACTGGGAACCAGAGCAGCAGGAGGAGTACATCCTGCTGCAGTTTTCCCTCTGGTGCTAATCTTGATGCATTTAGATTAGTCTGCTGGTTAGGAAGTCTACAGCTCTGGGTAGATGCACTCAAAGACCTAGCAAACGAAATAAACTGCAGCAGCTGCACTAGGTAGCTTGCCAACTATCAAATGACCAGATTTGCCCATAAAAACCTCAGTAAAAGATTACTGCAGTTCAGCCGAGTGACAATTCCCTTCTGTGCAGAGTGAATTTTCTTTTGAATTCCACAAGGGTGGCATTCTGTGGCAAATGGGTCTGTTATTAAAGATCAACTCAGAAATCTGTGTACTTCAGTAGATTAACTCTTACTGTGATGTACAAACCCAGAGACAAAGAGAAAACAAGACTTCTTCCATTTGGCAAATGCAATTTTATTTCTGGATTAGTTGTAAGAGTTAAAATGTTAAACATTCTAACATGTATACCCCTGCCAGACACCTTAATTGGCATACTGGAACAATATCGCAAATTAAGAAAGTCAACATGATTAATCATCTCCATATAAGTAGAGAGTTCTCAGGAATGTAATTGTTATTTTCCTGTGTTACAGAAAGGAGAGTTTCCAAACCTTGAAAAGGCAAGATTTCAGTGGGAATTTAATATGCCAAAGAACTATAAACTGGCTATCATTAATCCAAGTCAGAAAAATCTAAACACAATATGAAAAACAGAACACAAGCTGGGAGATATAAGGAAGGAAAGAAGACAATGACATTTCTAAGGCAGTATCTTGATAATATATAAAGAAATTACTAAGTCTACAACTGTAATCATACTTATTTAAAGCCAGGTTAGTACAGATTTTATGGTCTTGAGGAATTTACTTAAACAGAAAACATAGTCACTAAGAGTGAAATGTTACACTTAGTGACTTCCTGCACAGTTTAGTCACATATATAGCCTCACTGAGAACGAAGTACATAACTGCAAACTGTGAATCGCACCCAAATTTTCCACCCATGACTATACGAGGGAGTAATTTTTGCCACCAATACAAAACCTTGGTAGTACAAAGGTGACTACACATAATGATTTTATCTGGACTACTTGCTAGCTATTTACTTTGCTGGTAGAAAAGATTCTTCATACTGTATAAGCATCACCAAAATTATTCCTTACAATGCTAGCATTCCTGGTATTACTGATTCTTCCACCAGCAGGATTTTTATACTCAAAACAACTCACAACTACGCAACAGAAATGGACATTAAGAGAGCTACAAGAATATGAGCGAGAACACAAGTTACCTATATACATTCCCATTTCCGCAGGAAAAAAAAATCACTATGTACAGAGTAAAAATATAATCCTTTTCGCACCCAAACTGGTCTGTGAACGTGTAATCACAAGTGTTGCATGTGGGAACAGACATCTGTGTTCTATCTTCGTTTGTCATTTTGGTGTCTATTTCCAGGAAAATTGGAAGATAATTTTCAAAATTTGGCCCCCCAAAATAGCAAAGAATAGACTGAGTTGTCACAGACCAAATTATGTTCACGGTCAGTCCTTCTCAATGACCTTGCAAAAATTTCTTGCTGTATGTTTATAGAACAACTTGAAATTACTCAAATTACCTGAAGAATCTGAAGTCTCTAGTTCAATTTACAGGTCTGATTGCTCACATTTCTTTCAAATAAAGATGCATTTCATATGGTAATTGATTTCCTATTAATTTACAGAGCAGCAGGTTTCTGCAGTGGAAAGACTTAACTTCTCCAGCATAGCCACCTTTAAAAAAATGTCCTGCAGAAAAAAAGAAAGAATGAAACAGATGCTGTTAGCCTTAGTGCAATTTTAGTCTTTCTGCACAGTTTTACATAACTGGATCTCAGTTGAGTCATTTTGATTTGTATTGTAAGTAATAATTTAGAGGACCACAAATACCCACATGCAACAAGAAAGCTTACCTTGGTTCTAGAGATCTATGACTGTCCTTACAGTAGTTACAGCATAGAGAAATCATACACAGTAAACTGAGTTTGTAACACCCACATAATTTCAGGACAAACCCACTGTATAGCAACAAATTAACACAGGCAAACTTCAGTGAAAACCAAACAGTCACGAATACTTGTTTATGGGCACACTGTCATATAATACACATGGACACTTGTTCTTTGGACAAGCCTTAACAAGGAAGTAATTTGTAGTTACTTATATACTTATGAATTCACAAAGCCACAGCAGTGGTCCACAGATAAGTAAAAAAAAAAAAAATTAGATTAATCCTACTTTTTAAGCAGGGCCTATTTATTTTATAGTCTGGCAGATGATAAACCAATTCTGCAGAGGACCTCTAAGGGACATTATGAAGTAGAAACTAAAAACTTACATTTTAATAGGACAGGCATGGCAAAAGCCCAAAGAACACTCCAGCACGCCAGGAACAAAAGCAAGCATGGCATGCAACGCACAGGCAGGCACATGCTGAAAAAATAACGCAGCCTCACAATGGACAGTCATGTTAACCCAGGTCTGGCTATTCACCATGAGGGAACACTGCAGTGGCTACAGCTGCAGGAGATACCCTTGTCTGTACACGGGTGCACTGCCTTCAAAAACCTTTCTGTGTGTGTTGGGACTGACTGCTGTTGATGGAATAGTAGGGCTACATATACAGGATATGAAAACAAAAATAACAGTGTCAGTTATTTCCTTGCTTGTTAGTTTATGCATAGGTATTAAACACAGTTTTACAGCAATCTTCAGTTGGTGTTAGCCAGTAAAACTATATTGATTTACAGCAACTAATACTCTAGTATTCTACATAGAACAAGAGTCCGGGTTAACGGTGACTACGAAACTTTCCTCTGCCATTTTACTTGGTAGGAAGGATATCTTCAAATCTTTTCCATCAAGTCAAGCTATAAAACATTGGTCTTGCTTTTGAAACTGTTTATTCAAAGTAAAGCAAGCTGTATCAACTTGATACTTCTATCACACTTTAAGCCATGGATTCTTCTGTTTCACACCTATGCTGATTATCTTTAAAAAAGGACTCTGAACACCAAAAATTGCCAAAACACCCAAATCACTTAGCTCTTTTGAAAATTTTACACTTAGGTTGGCTTAGACAAGGATAGTGACTGCAATGTAATTAAAAAAACCCAACAGAAAACAGAATTACATGTCTGGTTGTGACAAAGAATGCTTATGGGCATTTGTTTCCCCAAATTACGATCCATAGGGCCACGGTAAATGATCTAGACTGAAGTAAATAATTTCTAAAAAAAACCCCAATGAACCCAAGATCCTCAAACTTTAAACCAGAACTATGAGGGTGTAGTCACATACAACCAATTCTGAGAATCACCATTTTGGAAAGTCTGGGAACCACTGCTGTAATGCATGATAGCTACTTAAAACTATGAAATTAGCAACCATGTGATGCAGAAAGTTATGCAGCCCACAAGAAGCAAATATTTGAGATACGACTGATAAAAAAGGCAAACAGTATAGACTATTGTTACTAGCCTCTTAATCCCTGGAGAAAGAAAGTTTATGCACTTACATTTCATCATCATATTCCTTTGGAGGTGATGCCGCAATGACTAAGTCAATCCAATCCTGAAAAAGAAATGCACAGGCAAATGTGTGCTGCTAAATACTGCTTTTAGAGATGGTTAGTGGACCACCATGGAATATCAGATAGAGAACCAGGAAGGCAATCTATTCGTGGAAAACCACAGGGAGCAGCAGAAAGTTGTCTATTAATAGGAAGACCATTTCAAGATTGAGCAGGATTTGTATCCTGAAGTTAAAGAAAAGTCTACTGGTCTTGCAATAAGCTTTTAAAAAGAATTATTCTAAGCTTTTAAAAATAATTATTCTAAGAATCATCCTGTATTTGATCATCTTAGCAATTAATTTAGTTCTTGCTGGGAAAACACTTGCTGCAGCTGAAGTGCAGTGTTACTTGTACATTAAGAAATCAAAGATAAGATAAGGTATTATCATAAAATTCCAATCAGCTTGCAAATAATTTTCAATATCAAGGACAGATTCTACAGACAAATGTACTACAAACACTCAGAATGTAATGTGTTTAAATACCAATCTTGACAGGTGGCTAAATGCCATGAACTTTCACAGTAAATTGTATGTGTTATTTTTCAGAGACGCTACATACCAGTATCTTCTGCAGATTTCGGCTCACTTTGATCGTACATGACATACCTGTTACTTTTGGTGTTTCCAACCTTATTTGTGTTGATGTGACAATGTCATGAAAAAAAAGTATACCTCATATAAACATTGTAGGTAGAATGAAAAAGTATTCCAGGTTACTTACCCCACCCATGCTCCAAGCTTTTGCTAGAGTTGCCTGTGCTTCTGCCAGCCTGCTGTCAATTAATATCTTGCCATTTACAGCTAGTATTTCATCCCCTTTCACTATGCCTCCTGGTGAAAAGACCAATATGGTATACATATATGTAAGCAAAAATTCTGTGAGCCTTTTCTGCCCCATACTTATGGAGTACTGACTATAATGAAAAGTGTCTTCACTAGATGTGAAGGCTTACACTAAAAATTGATATAGACAAGAAAGTTTGCTGCAGGTGAAAACAAAAGGAATTTTTAGGCATGGAAAAGCCACACTAATCTGTTATTGATCATGACCAAGAAATTAGTTCAAGAAAGATTTTCTGTAGTAGCAGCTTGCCTGTCTGGGTAATCCATCTATGCAGCTTACAAACTGTGGTTGATTGTAGGCTGTTACAACTATGAAAATGGCAGCATTACTTAAAGACATGAAGGTATAAGTGGCATTTGTCAAGGGTTTGCAGGACTGTCATTCCTTTGCAAGATCATGTGTAATGTTCAGTCCTTTGAAATGGATTTTAAACTTCTTACTCTGGAATGAAGCACAATCAGCTAACTGGGACTGGATTTAAAATGGAGAGAAGACTGATGGTAAGGGGACAGCCTTGGCTATAAGAGACCCTCACAACAGTGAAGAATCAAAGACAAACAGAGTACTTGAGAGATCAAATGGCTGAAATGGTTTCACAGCAAGAGTGACTTGAACAGGTCTTGGTGAGTGCAGAAGTGACTTGCAGGTGGGGACAAGGTCAGCAAAGACAACATAGGGAGGTATTGTCCTGCCTGTCTACTTGGTCATCACCAGAGTTCTCAAGGAAAGGATGAGAGACACTGGCTACCAAGAGCAAAGCCTTGGATGTGTTGGTATGGCATGTTCTTGTGCCTTCCAGAGAGCTAGGTTGTTAGTTGGAAGGCTCTGACCTTTAGTGGGATTTTGGGAGCAAAGCCAGGTGTTTTACAATATTGAAAGTAGCACTAAGAACAAAACTAAGCAGTGTAATACAGCAGTGGTCAGGTAATTGCTTTGCACATGCAAGCATTACAAATGTTGTTGCTTGGAAACTGTGAAATCATATTCTGCTTTCCTTAGTTAACAGCATATCAGAATTAACAAAGAATCAGGTGTTGTTTTGTTTTTTTATATCAGATTGGAAAAAGAGGAGTCCTTATTAAGAGAACAGCTCTACATTTTCAGGCCATATTATTGAAAATTCTGTAATGATAAAAATACAGCAGCAGTGACCATTTCTTCTTAAACATTATTTATAAATTTTACATAATTATTAATTTAAGCAGCACCCTTCAAGCCTGAGCTGCCCTTAGAGCTGAAACGGAACTTGGCTGCCTTGGACAATCTAAGTGTGCCTCTCAGTACTAGGCATAGCTATGAAGTCAGCCAACAACTCTCAGCCAATATAAGGAACCACTTTGTATTCTTATTCCCCATTGTTACTCACCATGTTTGTCTGCAGCACCACCCTCATAGATGGCAGACACGACTATCCTTCCAATTGGAGAATCAATTCCTCCCTCAACTGCAAGGTCTAACGATCCTTCCTATTAAAAAAAGAGTTTTAGTTCTGAAAAGGCTGTTAATTTTTGCTGTCAACAGGAGCTTAATCCTTCCTTCTTCCCAGTAAATGGGACTATATATGAAATACTTACATGAACACTTTAAATATCAATCAATACAGTATTTACCTTTTTAATTCGTAACAGCCGTACATCTTTTCCCATAATCTGCTCTGGGGTAAACTATGAAAAGATATAATGATTAGTCACTTCCTTGGAACACAAAACAAATTAGGCTGATCTATGTAGTTTATGGGAGAAAAGGGACCCTTCCCTCCTCCAAAATAGTGTTAGAGGAAAATCAGAACACTAGATTGTCTCTTCCTGCAAGAAAGCTCCTTTTCAACATGATTAGAAAAGACAAATACACAAGCCTCAGAAAGCAAGAATCGTAACCCCCTCCCAGCCCTGAAAATCAAGGATGGTTCTTTCCCAGTGTATTTCATATTAAACAGCGAGACATACTTGTCTCCTTACCATTGAATATGGATCAAAATCTTCCAAGTATTTCTGGAAGCCCTGAGAATAAAACAACACTTAATTGTAAAAACATCATGCTCATACACACACTTAACACACAAGCTCCATTTTATTTATTAGTGAGAAAAATATAATTCTGTAAGCTATGAAAGACGACAGTAAATGGAGAAAAGCATAGAAAGGCAGCAAATAGTCCGTCCTGACAGTCAGAAGACGTTTCAAAACCTTGTAACAGATCAGCAGTTTGAGCTGGTTATACTATGGAGCAGACTGGAGGAACAGTTTACCACTGTCAGCTCCACAGTTCCTCTCTACACCTAACAGAACAGAAAAAAATCTTGAAAGCATCATGGGTAGGTACTTCTTCTGAGCAACGTTTCTTGGGACTATCACCATGCTGGGCACTATCTAACACAGGCAAAATTGACAAGCTCCAATTCACCTGGCAGCAACCATTCAGGTATCTGGGTTGTAGGACCCTCTTCCAGCCCCCTTCTCTCCTTTCCATGGAGTTTCAGGGAGTTGGCTCCATACTACAAGTGAATGCAGGGCAACAACCAATTTTGTTTTCATATGGTTCTGTGGAGGGCTTAGAAGTTTTGGCAGTGACTGTCTGAAATGGAGAAGATAATTTCACAACTACGTAGAGCAAGATTTAAGCTTTGAGAGGTCCCACACCTTCTTAAACTTTCAAAACCTAGTGCACTACCCTTGTCAGACCAACACTGCAGGGAAAAAGCAGGAGTTACTTTTTCTGCAAAGATGAGAGTTCCTGAGTCAGCAATCAGGAATCAATGGTGTTTGGGTGGCGGTTTCTTGAAGAGCATTAGTGGTTATGGGGTGCGACTATGGGTGATGCTGGAGATTTATAAAAACTCTGCACTTATCCTGCATGTTAAAGTAAAGACTTCAGGACTTCAGAGAAATCTTTACTGAGGCACCTAAATGCTGTATCACTCTTGTGGCTTCAAGCTGCAATAAACTGGGGATATGGGAACAACACAACCCTTTGCTGACACAGCAGGCAAGCAAGTATCTGACGCAGACCAGCAGTTCAGTGCATGATCAAGCTTGATATATTCATTATTACCCTCTTTTCTACAGGATCCATCTGATACAAAATATATTCCACTCTCAGACTCAGCTAAGCCTTTTCCACTTGTAAATCAAATGCACAGCTTAAGGTTCCTCTGGTATCTTTAAGGGCTGGCTATTGAATGACAAAGTTGCAGCACAAAACACTAATGCATCCACCTTTATCATCTCTCTCAGTTGCCTAATTTTGACATGATTATGAATGATCCTCTGGGGTCAGATCTGTTCCTCACTGCCTCTGACAAAGTCATTGAGCACTACTACACAGCTCTGCCTTAGCAGATCCTCAAATATACAACAGTGCTGCCCATTTGTCTAACTATACTTGCACACACCATACAACCATGGGGCTGATGCCTCTTGCATGGACTGGCAGTCATTACACACAGCCGTACTGAATTGTACGGCATGAACCCTGGCTTTCCTGCAGGCTGCCTCTCTCTTCACCTTTTCCCTGAGACCAGAAGACCAACTTAAGCAAATCATGTCCTCATTCTGTGTTTCTTCTGAGACAGAAGAAACATTTGCAAGGGTTGAAGCATGATTTTATCTCCCCAAGCTCCAGAGAGCTAAATCTTCAGGGCACAACTGCAGAACTTCTGCTTACTGCCACAAGCACTTTTTTGTTCTCTTTTTTCCATAGTGAAACATGTATTAAAAGCATCTTTTGGGAATAGGAACATGAGAGACCTTATTTAACATTTAAATTAGTATGGGTTGCATCACATTGGTTAACTGCTAACTTTGAGGAACTAAATAAATGGGAATTTGATCACAAACTTCAGCAAGGTAGAATTTCATCCTGGGGGAGAAAATCCAATCATTCATTCATTCATTCAAAAAGTATACAGTATTATGACTAGTTTTACTAAAACTGTAAGAGAAACATTTTACAACGATAACTACCTAAACAACTAATAGTTTGAATAGCTGAATTTGTATTGACCTTTGGAATCATGGCTGAAGTAGACATCTATGGTCTTGGAGCAAGCAACTTAGAGGAAAGAACTCCAATCTCAGCCAAGTCACTAATTCATTATGTAATCTAAAGGATGTCATTGAACTCTCTTTGTCCCAGGTCGACCTCATGAAAAACAGATGTTGCCCTTGAAGAAAGTTTTCCTGGGAAAATAATTTTTCAACAGGGGAAAAAAAAAACCAACAAACCAAAACTAAACCCTACAATGAAAAACCTGCAAGCAAAGGAGTGATATGATCTGGACCCAATAACGTACAAATACAGCTATGATACAACAAAGACAACTGCTGAACTGTAATAAATCTTTCTAGAAATGGGCATCACAAATTTGGAGAGCAGAGAGCACACTCCATTTCCAAGCACGGACTAACAAACAAAGCAACACTGAGTGGAAGCCACAGTGCTAAGCCCACACTCCCACCACTCAGGACATCTCTGGCAATAGAGTTAAGACCATTCTAATCCTTTCTTGACTTACAAGAACATTTATAGGACTCAACATAAGTAGAATCTGGAACATTAAAATGTTTGATTGCACTGAAACAACTATCTGTCTGGACTTCTAGATGAAAGATAGAGTTACTACTTAAAAAAACCCAACCAAACAGACAACAAAACACAAGCACCTAAGTCAATGGTACTGCTCACGGAAGTTTCTAACATCAATAGCTAATAGCAATTGAGACATGACTGAAATAAACAAAAAAGAAAAATTGAAAGACAAACCCATGACCAAATATAACAAAATTTTCCAAAACACACGTGCTGAGAACACGACTGTTATATATACAGAACACACTAACATTCAATGGTAACTGAACAATTTCAGAATTTGATTTATCTCAGTCAAATCCAATTTTTCCTTCTAGCTCTAGACTGAAACTGATCAAAAGAAGAAAACATTACTTATTAATCTTAATGGTTTACCACTCAAAAGCTCACACTGTGGGCTCACAACTGTGCGCCAACATTTTCGTATAACATGGCAATGCATCTAACTTTAAAGGTCTTTTGCACAGAAACTGGCACATCTAACAACAGCAGAGAAGTTAAGCACAAAGTTCACTCCTTCAAGGGACCATCTATTGAACCACCAGTCAACCAAAGGGGAAGTGATGAAAACTTCACCACTGTGACAGAGGAAAGCAATAAAAGTAGCAATATAGCAGAAAAATACTACACACTACAGAAAGGCTATATGAGTAAGTGCTTTCCACCACCAGTTCCTCCAATTTCCTACCAATAACTATGTTACAGTAACAGCTTCAGTTGTTAAACTGAGAAAGTATTTCATTACTGAAAGCGCTGCATCTGGAGACGAAAAGAAAGAAGGAAGCCTTAGGAATATATAAAAAAAAAATTTGCCAGTATCAGATCAGTTATCAGTGTTCAACTACCTTAAAGATTGCACTAACCTTTTAAGTAGTTACAGATGGTTCAACCTGAAGTATTTACTATCCTCTCATTCTTCATCTGTCTAGACTAGCAGGAGCCACAGGCACACACTGAAAGTTTACAGAGACTAGCAGCTTTCATGCACTAGGGCTGTCTTGCATCCTCCGTTTTAGAAACTGAGCAACAGGATTAGAAAGGAAAGTTTTAAATCCATCATCAGTCAAAACAAGAAGTACCACACAAAACATGGAAAATGTTATTTTACTTGTTTTTTGTTACATCTAAATGATGAATTGTAAACCACCATCCTTTTAAACATCTCTTGTGGCTGCAAAAGAAAGAAAATTGCCAAACCAGATATTAATTTTTTGCTGTAAGTATCACCTACTCACAAATAATCTCACTGCTTTTTTTGCCCTTCTAGGGACTGAGTCACACTTGCACTTGTTAGTGCTTGTTCCCTATGCTGTTTCAAAATGAGATAACACACCCAGTAAAATAGTACTGAATACAAGGAGGAAAGAATTCTAGAGAAATTACATAAATAATGCACATTTCCATACCACAAGATTTCTTAAAAATATTTTCCATGACTCCTTTTATCCCTAGTTTCTACAGAACAGTGCTGGGGTCTCTTCTGCAGGATTTTTGAAAAAATACTTGGGAAAAAAAAATGGACAAAATGCTAGACAAGTAATTTCCAATATCTTGAAAAGTCATGATAAATATATGTTACATTTAAGACTTGCTCTCCTACCAGGGATTTCTTATACTGAAAGGTGAATTCCATTATTACATTTCTCATGAAGTTGATAAGAAGAAAAGATATGTGTATTTGGGCTCATCCTGAAAGAAGCAATTACCAAAATACCAACAACTAGTACAGATACTTTCTACTTAAAGAAAAAATCCTCCTCAGTTTAATGGACTTAGTTCTGAGTGGTCTTGCTTCAATTTGGATATATACAAGTAATTTCACATGATTGATTCATAATTGCTGGATTTATTTTATAGTGTTGGGCTTCTACGATTTTAATCCTGTATTGATTCTGTTTTTCTTTTGCTTCCAGTGCATTAACAAAACGGTACACTGTAGTTTAGAATCACTTAAAATACAGAACCTCTTATTATGTGGCAAAATTTTTCAAAAATAAAATGGGCTAAAAAAAATTATACAAAACACTCCTCACACCTCTCCAGCTTCTACTCAAAACCCTGCATCAAAGCAGGTAACATATTTGAGCTTTCTGAAACAAGACCAACTTTCTACAGACTAGACTATGTTATTTACGTTTCCAAACTCAATTTGCTTTAAAACAAATGACTGTTTCAGCTTCACTGCTGATTCTATCAGTGTCCTGTAGTCATACCATTACTTGGAAAAATTTATTTCCTTTTCCATCCACAGATGGTTTTGCTATAGCTATGGCCAATAATAACTGAAATTTCCAAACACTGCATGTCTTACCACACAGTATCTAAGAACCTGTCTCAGGTCCCTTGATACAGTTCTACAGAATCCGGCTTCAAATCTTGCAAATTAGAGGAAAGCTTTAATATCCATTCTACCTTTCAGAAATGCTGCATCCAGCCACAAAGGAGTGAGAGAAGAAAAATCTTTAGTAGCAGCAAGTGCATCAAAGCCTTCTAACTCACACAATAGTGAGTTAGCTTTGTGATAGCCGAGAGAGCAGAGACTAATGTTCATCTTTGTTTTGCTTCTCTGAAAACCCCACCACTAAATGATAACAATCCTCTCTTGCTCTCTGAGCCAAAATTTAATTAACTTTGCCATAAGTGTATTCCAATTCACTCTAGTCCAGCAGAGACAAACAGTTCACACTGATTTTGACCCAGAGCAGCCCTTTGCATTCAAGGCTACACTCATGGTTTCATTCTCACCCATCATTCTCCTATTTATAAGCAAGAACAATTTCATTTTCAAGAACTGTTAAAAGACCTTGGAATTCTGACCTGAATTCAGTTAATATGAAAACTTAAGTCACAACAGAGACTTCACTGTTCCTTTCTGGCCCAACTATTTTCCACATAACAGGAATACTGTACCCATTCTTGCATGCTTATTTTATTCTTATGTTCATGCCTTTCATCTTCTTTACTAGTGAACTGCTCAAATATTAGCTGTTTGGATCAAGTAAATCCATCAAGATCAGTTTCTAGTGTTTGGTATGCAGGACAGCTAAATTCAGATAAAAACAAGGTAGAACAAATTATGTGCATTATGTCACATTAAGACATAAAGACTGGATTTCCAGAAGGCATGTGAAATCTAGCGAGACAAGAAACAGGGTAGCAAAAGATACTTTGCCTTTTTCTTTACTTCGCTAAGAGAAGCTGAACCGGTCCTGTATCTGAACCATTGATTTAAATCAGCCCCCCACAAACAAACAAACAACATTCCTTCTGCACGAAATCAAATTCTAATTCTTATACGTTTCTGGAGACAGGCAGGTACCTCCTTGTCTGTTTTGTCATACGCTGGCCTCCTCATTTTTTAACTGACAGAAGTAGCCTCCCTCTTTACTTCGCATCCATGCAAGTCTTTCTCCACATACTACTGTGACTTCATTGCAGTGAGGATGAATAATCTTTACTGCATGAAGTCATAAATGGAAGTAAGAGGTAACAGGTCTACAAAACCAATTTATAGACTGTTTCTCTCAAAGTCCTATCAGAATACTGACCCCACTGAAACTGTGATCTTCCAACTAATGTAAGGCAGTTTGGGGATGAAGATGATTGACATCTGAAACACTTTAGCAGACTTGTGATTTGGAAAATGTGCATGCATACATAACAAACCGTAAGAAATTTCCCTATGGAGGTGGATATTATTGCCAATTTCTCAAAGTAATTATAAGCAGTCAGTAACAAAAAAACCCCAACCAAGCAACATTTTCAATTTGTACCAAGACTGTCTGATCACACTTAAGGGTATTATCAATTTTGCAAACTAGTTTATATTTGCACACCAGGTATTTATTTTCAAGAGCTAGATTACATTAACTGAAGACTATGATTCTACTCTGTTCATTCCTCCCCTAAGGGATTTCATATTGCTTAGAGATGCTGAACACAATCAAAACTAAAGCTCCAATGCATACAACTGAAGGAAATATGTACACTGGAGGGATCTGAATTTCTTTTTAGCTCATGTACCTGCCTTCTCTTGAGCAACTTACAAAAACTGCTTTCATTTATTATTTCAATCCATTTATAATATAGAAGTTTCAAGACAACTATGTCTGTGGGAAAACTGGTTACCAAGTATCACTTAAATTTGTTCAAACTATAACTGGGAAAATAAAGGAACAGGAGTATCTAAATTATTAAAGCAGAAAATGACAAAAAATCCATTGCACTTTAATGAAGGACAGCTAGGAATCTTATGTGCGTCATTTATTGTCAGACATAGCATAAGCTTGTAATTAAATAAATGAAATGCATGTGATGTTTCTTCCATCACTTAGAAAGCTCATGTTGCAATATGCTGCCTTGCTCGTATAAATGGATAGACAAACGCATGTCCACACATATGCATATAACAGACACACAACTAATTCTAACAGCATAAGTCATGATGACCCTCAAGAATCAATATTATTAATTGGTCCACCGGCTATTTTAGATGAATTTTCAGGGCTCTCACTTGGGACTTATCGCCGGGCACCACAATATTTATCTCTTTTTTTTTTTTTCTCTCCTTTCAGTAAGACTTGGCTCACCTTCTCTCATATACCACAATTCCCAAAGATGTTACATGGTTGGTCTTAAGATATTTAGCCCAAGATTTTTTTCTTCATTTACATTTGAAACAGAAATGGAAAAGAAATAAGAAAAAGAATCTGACTGCGAGTCAACTTTGCAGTAACACTGTATGACCAGTATATTGGAGTCTAACATATAACACCACTTTTTTTTCCTCTAGAAATGAAATAATGAGGTATATGTCTACATTTCAAGTATATTAATGACTACTTACAAAGTAAAAGTGCAGTGTAATTCATTTTTACCATTTTAATTTCTGAAAAATTAAGAATTTATAGAAATAAAAACCAGCATGTGAATAAATGAAAAATAAGATCTACAGAGTCTAAGGTCCTACACTGCTCTACAATTATGCACCCCGGTACAAAAGTTGTCACTAAAAGTGACTTTTAGATCATGGAACAAAAATGGAAAAATACACTTTTGTACTTACCATTAGTGATCACTTGAAAATCTACATGAATGTTAGTTAGCAGAAAATGAGACAAGCATTGATTCTTTGAGGACAAGTCAACAACAAATCCCACAGTATTGTAGCACTCGGAAAGGGAACATTAAAAGGCTTACCAGGGCCTCTGATTTGATTGTTGGCCTGACCATAAAGTTTGGGTCAGGATGCAGCATGACTGGTTTAGAGACTAGTGGTACCCCTGGATGTCGTTGGGTAGGTGGACTTGGAGCGAGTTGCTATGGAGTTAATTTAAGAAAATTACAATTCACCATGCAATTTGCGCAAATCCATCATTTCACCAAGATGTCTCAATTCAAATAGTTTATGGTAATGCATTTAATGACACCAATACAACAAAAAGGCTTACAGAATTATTTTAACTAAGACTTATAAATTCAACAAATCAAGACTTAATTTTTCTTGCATCCAAAATAGTAGCTAATTCCCCTAAACTCTGGCAAGATTATGGAAAAATCTCATCCCTGCTTTTGGCGTGTATCCCATAAAGGCAATGAACTGAATGAGGAACTACAGGAGGGGGGGAGGGAAAAGCTAAAGTTGAGTATAACAACATAGTGAACCTGAAATGAGATTTTAACTAATCTATGGCTAAATAGGTCTTTTAAGATGAAATTCACCAGGACAGCAGCAATCAGCTTTCCATAAAGAATTTCAAGTTAACTCATCTTGAGTTATAAGAGCAAAGGTCATTATACTAATTACCTACCCTTGACTCCACAAAGTACAGATACTCAGAGACATCTGAGACCTAATCATCCAGCACATACTAACCCGATTGTACACTTCTTACTCAGTCAAAACTCCCACTGACGTCAAGCATAGTTCTATTCAAGAAGAGTTCAAAACTGAGCCCTGTGGGTTTAGTTTCTGACTTAACCCCAGCAACTCTCAGCACACTCTCGTCAATGTTTCTCATAGGAAATGTGATGTATTCCAGATATCATTTATATAGTACAAGCTGTATCCTCTGAAATTATTTGAATTGCTTCCAGCAAAGTGGTTAAGCCATCTTTTTCCTTTTTTTTTTTTTTTTCAGTAGGGGAACTTTTGAGATTTTTTTCTTTCCTTTTTTAAATAATTTAAGAAAAAAGTTTTGGAACCAGATCTTTGAAAATCCCTGTGGATATCCCTCAGCTAATGTTGTTCACACCGCAAAATATACTGCATCGTTAAGCTTTCTATCTTAGAAGAATCGTCAGGTTCACGAATTATCAACTTGTTGAAGCTGCACTGGAAATGGATGATTTCTCCTGGAGTTGCACAATTTAGAGACGAACTTTTCTAGAGTACCTCAGAATGGGGAAACCTGACATCCAGCCATCCTGAATCAAAAGCATTGCAAGGAGTTGTCAAACAAATATTGGTTCTTCTGAGAAGAAAGCTTGTTTCTTAGCACCCGTTATGTTTAACATATAGTTTGGGCCTAGCTCTTGAGAAAAGAACAAAGTATATGCTCCATGACATACATATAGAACACACAAACATGGACTGTATGTTGCTGAAGTGTTGAAATATGAAGTCCTCAGACCATTACGCGTCACTTCCACTACCTGGTATTAGGTGTCTTTTAACACAGCAATGGATCCATGCACATGAATGCAAGTGCTGAATTTTAAATTAGCCATGCAGAGTCAAACCCTCAACATTTCCTTGACATTGGCATTACATATGAAATTCATAAAACTACAGTCATTATTAACAGAACATGACATACCAGCGGATTGCTTGACACAGAAGATACTTTGCCGACATGGGAGGTGTTTCTTACAACCTAAACGGTAACAGACTTAGTACTGGGTTCGTATAAAGTATATAACCAATAACAGTTTTGAGAAACAGGTCAATTTATACCAGATATTTTAATAGTCAGTTTTCAAGAATGTATTTTTGACAGGATTTCATTCTTTTGTCAGGTATTTGTGCAATCTGAATCTGAAATTAAATGATCCGGGGAAAAAAACCAAAAACTTAGTGACACAGAAAAGATTTACCAGTTTGAGTAATAGTAGAAAAGTGAACTTATGGGACAGCAACAGTTGTCTTATTTTCAGCTTTAGCAGGCATAAAGACAAGATCTTTTATTGCTGAAGTAAAATAAGTGCATTGCTTCTGCTTATCTGTGGTGTTAAAAACAGACTTTTTAAAAATCAGCAAGAATAAATTGTCCAGCTTCTGACTTTTCTTCTATGTCTGAAACCACATCAGGAATACTGGGTTATCTACTTGTAAACAAAGCAGCTTTGGTTCATTATTTGTTAATAATTAGTTACTAGGAGCTTAGTTCTTTCCTCATATACACTAATTCAGTGTAATTCAGTATATTCAGTGAAAACTGGCTTATCATTTTTGAAAGGTAGGGGTTTTTTTGTAGTTGTTGTTGCCTGACGTATTTGTCTTTAATTATTAACCTCTTCTCTCTAACATATCTAGCAGTGAAAAACTGCCAGAAACATGTATTGGAATATATGGGTTTGGGGTCAGATCCATTATGGCAGTTCTTGTATTACTTCCGTTATCTCATTATTTTCTATTAGCATTAGGAGAATGTATTTCTCTGAATGCTAGTATTTTGTACACTTGTGTCATTTCATACCATTTTTATTTTGCAAATAACTTGGGAAACATGTTACCCATAAGAACATCTGACATCTCCATTTCAGAAATGCATCTAGCATATTCTTGGCACTTCAAACATATAAAAACACACATATCAAGCACTGTCAGAGGTCTGCTTAAGTTTATAAGAGATTCATAGTTTACATTAGGGCAATTATTCACATAGAAATAGTCTGCCAGTTTCCCCTGATTATTTTGCATATCATTCCCCACCCCAACCAGAATCATGCAAAAGCAAAGCCTAGTATCTCCAAGTAAACATGCAAAAACAAACAAAAAAAAAGAAAATCAACAATGCAGTCAGTCAAACCATGCAGAAAACTGTAGGAAAGAAGTGACCACATGGGATCCTCTTCTGTTGTTTGAAACAAGTAAGAACCTTTTGCCATAAACCAAGTACATGAATCCCACTACAGGGCTTAGCAAAGAGAATTACGATTAAACAGCTGCCATTTCTCTCCTAAAGAGAGATCTGGCACAAGATTTCTTGTATTTAATCTTCTTTTGGACTGAGATTGTAGTAAGGACAAAGTCAGAATATTTTCTGAAAGAAATACCTAATTCCTGTGTGTCCAAAAAAAGTAACACCTGATTATCAACTCTTGTTCATTTAAAAGTATTTTACGGGTAAATTATACTGTGTTGAGGTTTTAAATGTTTGGGCTTCTGATTTTAAGCTTTGTCCACTCTTCTCACCTAACAAAGTAATTTGATGGCATATATAAACACTTTCACAAGTCTTTTTTACTACACGATATGCTGCCTGCCATTACTTTTTAAAATCTTTAAATACTCAAGTCCAAATTGTCTTTTTAACTGATACATTCTGCCCAAGATACCTGCATGTGGTAGGGTTACAACATATGTGGAGAGGAGAGAGAAAAACCCTCTTAACTTTAAAAAAAAAAAAAAAAAAATTAAACTACCTCTGGACTGTATTCACTACTATGAAACAATCTCATTCCTTCTTTTAACATTGCATATGGCAGATGGGTAAATCCAGTGGATAAAGTGCATGATGGAGCACAGGAGAGAAGCCAGGCAGGGGAATGGCAGAAGCGCATGCATCCAAACAGATCATGAGGTCACCTGGGAAGCTGGTGTTGCTGCCAAGGCTGGACCTCTTGAAAGGGGAATATTTGATGTAGGAAGCAGATGAGCTGATGATGCTGGAGTAACAGTGGGTGGTGGTGGCGGAGGTGGTACCACACGTTGTTTGGGCTTGTCAACTTCATCTAAGTTTATATCGTCAAGATCTGTGGTATGAAGCTGCAGGCCACCGGCAAAACGCCGCATAGATGTGGCAGAAGGAGAAGCAGAAGGACGTCCACTTGCCAACTATGTGCAACAGAACAGAAGTCTGCCTTAACAGCTCATCTGCCTGCAACAGCTCTAAAGAAACTAATGGCAAATGCTAGAACATCACTCGGCCTAACTGTTCCTGCACAGGAAGATTTTGGCTTCTCTCACACAGAATATACAGAAACTTTTTCTCTGAAAGCCTTTGTAAAAGAACTCCT
This sequence comes from Phaethon lepturus, assembly GCF_000687285.1. Classification (NCBI taxonomy): domain Eukaryota; kingdom Metazoa; phylum Chordata; class Aves; order Phaethontiformes; family Phaethontidae; genus Phaethon; species Phaethon lepturus. Next base: position 30,506 of record NW_010543414.1, read on the forward strand.
TGGGATTCCCATTTAAAAAGAAGAAAACTTGAGTGCTGTGACAGTAGCCTTGGCTGTTGGAGCAGCGGGGGATGACACACAAAAAACCCCCCAAACCCAACAAAAAAACCCAACACCTGCATGGAATCTTCAGAAGGTAAAATCATAGGGCAAACCACAGATAACACAACTCTTGCCTCTCTAGCTCTTATAAAAAGAAAGCAAGAATTGCTCCTTGCAAAGGTGATTATATAAAAAGAAAGTAATTGAAGATGGGCCCTGAAATTCCACACCATTAAAAAAGGGAAAGGGGCTAAAGTCTGGTGTAAACATAACCAGGCATTAATACAAGAGAGGGAAGTAAGCTTAAGCAGCTATCAAAACAAAAAGTTTAGGGTGCTATGAAATTCAGACCCTCAGGAGGTTCTGGACTTTCTAATTTCTGGTAATCAACACCAGATGCATTGTAGGGCTAAAATTCCAGAGTTCAAACATGGTGAATTTGTGTGTATGAAGAAGGATTCTACATATGCTGGTTAGAGTTGCTAACATTTCTTTTATCAGTGTTCAAACTGAAGTACTGAAGACAGTTGATACTCTCTCATTTTGCTATTTTGTAGACTCAGCTGAGGAAATAGTAGAGCGCTGTCCTACAGACACATGCATCTTAGTCTAATAGGACAGTATTTCCCTCAAATGGGTATCTCTGTTGACATTCTTTGGGATCTCCTTATCTGCCATACTTGCCCCTTGGTACTAAAAAAATAGGTATTTCTTTGGCAGAGGTCAAGAGATGTATGACTGCTGTCGTATCCAAGTAGCAGTTCAAGCCTGTAGTACCTGAATATTGTTCAGCTGCATTTATGCCTCAAGCATCTGGTTTTGTGTTTTACATAAGTTTAACTGCTTGGGTAGTTTTGTAGAAGAATTTTAAGAGAATACTATGTATATATCTATAATGTAATAGAAGAATTGATAGAGCAAATACAACACAGTGCTTGTCTTAAATCAGGGTAGAGCTCTGGAAATACAACAGTGATTTCAATCTGTAATGTTCCCTCTTACTTTACAAAAGTAAGGGGGACAAAGATCTAGCAGAACACAGGCAGCCAAATTTAGACAGTGAGAGAAAACTCAGCATAATCATTCCACTGTCCTAGAGACCTGCACTGAAGAGCCACATGGATCTGAGCCTGAGGCCAAGAAGAACAGAAGACCAGCTGCTTTTTTCAGAGCTGCTCCACATTGACCTGAAGGAAATTCATGCGAGAGTGTTCCCCAAGGGTCCCCTTTGTGGTTGCAATTTCTTGGGGATCCTGGGGGAGTTCAGCAGATTGCAGTGTTCCTCTTGAAAGCAGCTGTGCTTGGAAGAAAGCCAGAGCAGCAGGATGGTGGGAAAGCTGCACTACACATCTAGAACCATCAGGCTCGAAGGCACAATCACTATCTGCAACCCCCTTCATTTAAGGAGACTATTTAAAACTCAAACCCAAACCCTATTCTCTGGGAGTTTCTTATCTTTCTGTCATATTCTTAACCTGTACCTTTATTCCATGCAACACAAGGAGGCATCTGAGAGCTCATCATCAATGATGTTCTTATTTGCATAGGATACTAAAACATATGGCTGGGTATTCTAGTCTCAATTTTTATTATTGGCAGCATGTCCCACCTAGCCCAAACAGCTCACAAGTCAATAAAATTGTTAATTTTGTGGTGATAATATACTTTAAAATGACAAAATAAAACCAGTTCATGAAAATAATTTAAAAAAATCCATAAAATATAGGAACAGCAAATGCTATAGATTGTAATTCATCAATTACTGAATTTTCCTCCCCGCCTCTTTGAATGAAGGCTGAGAAGGAAAGATCAAGACAGATTTTTCTCTGGTAAAAACCTATTGCTTTTAGGAGACAACTAGTGAGTTATTTAGAGATCATGCAATATATGGAGAAGCCAGAATTTTACCTCAGGAGAGTCATTCTCCACAGAGGAAATCTGTTCTAATCGTGTCTGACAAAGTCTTTCCACCCAGTGCTGCACCTTTTCTGACTCTTCCAGGTCTTCTCGTTCTGTCTCAGATACCTTAACCATAACATCAGTGCATGAAAAAAGATTATCGCTACAATTACAATACAAATATGTTTCAAAAGTATGAAATGCCATTTAAATTAGTTTTAAAACTAATTATGCTTTTGAGAATGATTTCCTAGTTTGCTGTCTTTCATTAAATTCCTCACTACACATGGACACTCATCAACTGCCCTCATTTGGGAAAAAACTGAGTGTAGAAACAAGCAAACTTGGGAACAGAGTTTTGCAGTGCAACAGCAATTTTTTTTAAACCTCATTATCTTTGACATAATTAAACAAGTGTCCTGCTAAGATATTTCCACTAAAAATTCAGCTCATTTTCTTTCAATATAATTTTGCACTTGATAGGAGAATACAACATACCTCTTGCACAAGACGATTTATTTTCAATTGTTTTTCTTTCTCCAGCATTCCTTCTTTCTCTTTCGCAAGTTTTTGCTCAAACTCCATTTCCTTTTTATTCTTCTTCTGTTCACACAGACTGTCACTTTTTGACTTCTTTCGCTCTTTCC
>NW_010543414.1:33124-35428 GCF_000687285.1 Phaethon lepturus
TGGTGGTTTTGGGTTTGGTTTTTTTATTAGTTAAACAGATTTTTACATCAGTCAAAAACATCACAAACTTCAAGGTCTGTACATGAGTGCCTGCCTTGAAAATTTAATTACACTCTGTGCAAGTATGGGGATCATGGTCTTTCTTAAAAGAAAATCTAAAGCCCACTTCCCCAACAATTTGCAGGAAATTATATCTTATTTGGAGGACCTGTGCACATTAACATAAGTTGGACAAGATCAGACAGTTCAACTTCCTTGATCCTCTGCAAAGTTACAACATTAGGGCACACAGGCCCACTACAAAACTTTGAATATTCAAACAGTTTTGGTTAGGTCTTGATTTGCCATGACTCTGTTCTAGCATTTTTATGTAAAATCGAGACTAACTGTTTTCAGATGACAGATGCTCATGTATAGGTAGATGTGAATATTGTATGCATAAAACATATTCATGCATATGTCCTATAACCAGCATTGCATGCCTTAATACAACTGAAATACACAATTACAACAGAAAGGCTTACATCAGTGCAGAAACTGAATTGGTCCCAGGAAAGAACACTGCATCACGAAGACCAAGTAGCTCTTACAAGCACTGGATAAAATTCACTCATGTGAGTGAACTAATACAACACAAAGCAACTCTAAAATTTTACATGTAGAGTGCAACCAAAGGGGAAAACTATATAGTGTTTTCGAAGCCTCTGTTCCTGTTGTCTTCAAAATATACCCTGCTCTTTATTTCTACTTTAATGATGTCACATTTCTGCTGCCCTCTCCTGTTTGTACTGGCAGGGCCTAGTTCATATTTGAAAGCCCATGCTCTCCTTTTAGCATCAAAAAAATAAAAAAGGAGGAGCAGCTGGCCACTTATTGTCAATTACTGCCAATGCCCAGTGAGGCTAATCATCAGGTTTGATTTTGCTCTGCTAATCATCATCAGCTACTGATTTTTCTTGGTGGTTTTGGGAATTCAAAGCATGAACATGCTTTGTCATTTGTGTCACTTGACACATTATTTGTCTTCCTTCCACCTTTTACATATAATATTTATAGAGACAGCCTTCAAAAACAGTCATTCTCCCTGGCAACTACAACAGTCAATTCTCCCAGCCAAGTAGTTAATTGGGACTTTGTACTGCTGAGTTCAGTGAGACGCTGTCTATTGCTTCACAGTTAAGTGGTGGTGGTGTTGGGGAAAAAAAAAAAATAAAAAATTTAAAAAAATTAATAATAATTAAAAAATTAATAATCTGAGAAAAAAATTAGAAAAATAAATCTAGATTTTCACACTAATGTTTTAACATAAACATAATTCTGTTGGCATGTTTTATTCAAGGCTAAATAGTCTGCACCTTAATAACAATTGCTGATATTACCTTATCCTCTAATAAATTAGAAGATACATTTAGTACTGTCTACTGATTGTAACATCTGGCAGATCAACCTGCAAGGTATCAAGATCTGGAAAATTACTCAATTTAAAGGCACATTAACCAGTACACATGCCAAATTGTTCCACAATATGAACATAAATCAGACAATCTTAGCTGCATTCACGGCATTCAGATACAACAGGATGAGTCATCCTTTCCATCCGTTTTCCCCATGGATTCAGTTTACTTCCTATTAAAGACACTTTAGTACGGAGTGAAATTTTGGTTTTAAAATGAAACAAAAAAAGCAATTAGCAATTTGGAGTAGAATGAAAATTCATCACTCCCAGATTTAAAAATATTTCTAAAAGATTAAAAATACATCTTTTTCAAGCTTCTAGTCCACACTGTATATTAGAGTTCAACAGGAACTGGGTGAGATCTTCATTACTATGTGAAAAGGTATTTGGAAGCTCTCTAAATTATCTTTGGCAGCAGCAATACAGACTTGTGTGAAGAAACTGAGTTTTCATAACATGTATTTATACTTTGCAGATAGAAATCCTAACTTGACTGGCTTTCACACAAGTTACAACCAATGATGATTTATAGTCGCTAGCAGTACAAAATGGTATCAGTGTACCATCATTTCCTCTTCTCTAAGGAGAATAGGCATTTCCTGTCCACACAAAAGGTTAAATAGCCCTAAATGGTGACACAAATACTCGCCCTGTCAGATACAGTCCTGACCTCCTCAGAAACTTTGAGTTCTCAGGAATAGACATACGTACTCTCCTTGATATTTCTACCCCAGTTAATTACTATCAGACATCACCAAAAAAAACCCCAATACACACAACACAACCACAAACCCCATATAATATGGCTAATACACATGGAAAGAAATGAAGAGAATAAAACAGCAGGA
>NW_010543414.1:35459-43701 GCF_000687285.1 Phaethon lepturus
AATCATCTGAAATTGTAATACTTTAGCAGCAACTCTACAGATATAAAAATATTGTATCAAGCTGAAAGGCTTTCAATTGTTTTTGCTCCTTCTGTGTGATGTACATGCCTAAAAGCCTTTTGCCTTCAGCACCCCTCTCACTGGAAGATTTGCAAAGGTTTAAGTGGGAACTGCATACTTGGTTCCCATTGAATTTTTGTCCCTGTACTTTTTTTATTACATTATTCTTAGGACTTTTGGAGAACATAGACATGCACTGCCCACCTGTACTGGACACCTCCTGCAAAGTATTGACATACACTTCAGACTGCAGCTGGCAGGATGTGAAAAGTCCAAAGTATGCAAAAGGACAAACTCCTAGGCAGATGCATCCCAAACGCATCTTAATTTGTACATGCATTAGAAAAAGCAGCATTTGACTATAAAGAATGTCTAGTAATAACAGAGAAGAATTTAAAAAAAGGAATTAAAATTGAAGTGCACAACAAACAAATTCACGTATCAAACTTTGTACCTTGCGGATTGTGGGAAATTTTCCTTCATACCGATAAAACCATCCAAAAGCTACAAAAAGGTAAACGAAAAGTTGTTTTTTGAAGAAAAGTCTAGGACTGGTTCAGATTCAGATCAATCCATGCTGATACATGTAACTGATTAAAATTTATTTGAAGGCGCCAACACCGAAGGTTCAATTACATGACAAGTTCTTAGATGACTTCTTGATCCATTGTGGTAGTACATTTAGTCACAAGTTACCCTTATTTAACCGACACGCATTTTATGTTAAGCAAAGCAAATGCAACAAGTAATCTTCATACAGAACCATACAGCCACATGCATTGCTACGATTTCTGTGGTCACAATCCTACTTTACACTAGTTTTTAACAAGCCTTCTTAAAATGAAACAGGTATTCAAACTCATTCAAGCTTGTGGCGGAACACAGTGGCATTTCAGGAGACAAGAAAAGCTCCATTTCCTACGATAAAATACTTTGAGCCAAGTGCATAAATATTAAAAAACACATTGCTAAGTAAAAACAACAAAAGAATAGTTACCATAATTTTATATAAGAAACACTGATAACACACAGAGCTCTCAATACAATCCACCTTTCTGCAGGATTGACAGATTTTGTATTTGTCTCAAGATATCTTTAGAAAGCAATGACAGCAACAGTGTCATAACCTTTCTTCAATTACCAAAGGACTGTGCATATTGCCCTAGCAAAACTAAAAGATCAGTTCAGTGTCAAGACTGACTGTCAGGAGGAAGGGAAACACAGGAAGAATCTGAACCAGGATAGGAAGTTAAGGCTGAGCAGCAAACCTGTTTGTCCTGCTTCATGAACATTTCATCCATGTCATCTGTTTCAGGTTGGTCATGTGCAACTCCCTTTAAATCTACTAGAGAAACAGAGGAGGAAAAGAGTGAGGAGATAGAAATGACAGTCTAACTGGGGTTCCCATGAAATGAAAGAGAGATCAGCAATGTGTGACTAGAAGTTTCCATGAAATAAAAAGAAGTTAGCAACCGGATATTTTTCCACATAATTAAAACAAAGAAAAAAAAAAAAGAGCTTCTACTTAAATCAACTTAATTTCCAACCTCCTTCAACCCTGAAAAGCAGTTGGCCAATTAGTCCGCTCTGCTATCAAGAGAAGCCTGCAGAGGTAGGTGGCTTTTCCTGTAATTAAACCATCAGCAGTTCTGGGATATCTGGCTTCAAAAAGCAGTATTAGCCTTCCACTGCACTGTCACTGGGATAAATGCTATACAGAGAAAACACCGCCCTGAAGAATCAGAAAACTAAATGGATAAAAGATGGTTGCAGAAAAAACATTTCTCCATCTCAGTTTCTCATCCATGAAAAGTTAACTGACTTCCCCAAAGTCACACAAAAAATAGCATCATTAGGTTAGGAACAGACCCAGGTCTCCCTTAAGTTATGCAATACCTGCTCCACAAGCACTTTCTACTTTTTCCTTTGTCTAATACGATTTTAGTACACTCTCCACATACTATCTATAGCTCTAAACTGAGCTTCATAACTGCCAATTAAGCTCCAAGCATCTTGAATTCCTTTGGAGGACAAGTCAGTCAGACTTACACTTCAGGGCAATTCTTCAGGGAAAAGTTGCAGTGTACAAACAGTACCTCCTCAGTCTCTTGACTAATTCTGAAGCAGACTGCCCAGCGATAACAAATCAATTTTCAGGCTGTTCAGACTACAGCCTGTTTGTGAAAGATTTGCTGCAATGGATCAAAAGAGGAAAAAGACAGGAAAAAGAAGAACAAGGGAGGAAAAAGAAACAGATTCAGAAAGGAAATGATAGTAGGAGGGGAATAGAAAAAAAAAGGAAAAAGTTTTCGAATTCTGCAGATAATCCACCTGAAAAAGCAGGATTTTTTTTTTTCTACTCTGACAGATTGTCTTTTTAATATCTCAACAGATCTACTACTACACACAGTGCCTCATGGACAGATGCCTGAATTTTGCAAATTCTTTGAAATGTGCCTAGCTTTCTTGCACTTAGGTCACTAGGAATTGATTCAGAAGTTCTGATTGCATGCTTTTAATCAGTACATGCTTACATGCTTTGCTATCCAAGGTCTTAGCATGCAAGATTATTTTTGCAATGGTTGTAAACATCATTATGCCATCAACATTTCATTTTCAAGATAGTTGTCGAAACAGCATAAACTGAAGAAAGCGATATGTAGAAAAATGATGTGGTAAAAGGCATGCTGGGAAGAAACAGATTTGTCAAAAGTTCTAGGAAAAACACTTGAAAAAAGCTGCTGATTCTTAAGAATCTTTTTTTCTTTTTTGTCTAGTGTCTTACTGTTCCTTTGCAACAAAGGCTTCTGTTGCATTTTTTGATCACATTCAATACCTTAAGTTGTTTACTCAATTAAGTTGTTTACTCTTCCTCATGGAAGAGAAGCAATGGAGCTTCAAGACATTCCTCCAGCCCCCAAAGACTGCCAAAGTAAGAAAGGACTGAGGTCCTGCTATTTAGATTTTTCTGAAAATCACACATTGAATTCCTTTCCTCCAAGCCAAAAGCACACATTCCGTATCTACCTTTTCCAGTTAGAAGCCAGCAGAAAAATGCTCAAACCCCTAACCTCCACACTGACTTAGAGTAAGAAAAGAAGCAAGGTTACAATCAGAATAGTACAAAGTGTATTCATTCCCTCCAAATGAGACTGCAAATCTAGTACTAGTTTTCTACCTTCAAACACCCCATCTCCCAAGCTCCCTTCTCAAATATAGAAATGATGTGAAACTATTTGCTGATAGGATTAATGCAGGAAACTCAAAGCTAATTCCAAATGAAAGAAGAAAAATAAACTTGTCTCCCTTTCTTCATACATTCATTTTCAAAAGTAACAAAATGCCCACAAAACCTAAAATATTGCTTATTACTGTAAGTGGTATTTTCTTCACTGAGATGAAAGCACTCACATGTATATAATCTAGCATCTGAATATCAGCTTATCCGCATGGACATAAAAGCATAATCACATATCATATAAAAAGCCCAGCACTACTTCCATTTAGGCATATAGTGGAAATCAGCACAAGTCTATTGATGAAAAAAACACTCTGCGAGAAGCTTGACCGCAAAACCCTGAACAGAAACAACACAGAAAGCAATGCATCAAAACCCAAGCTAAAGAGATTGTGACTTCAGACAATTTCTTAGCAATTTTTTTTTCTTTTTCCTGCTGCTGATTGTTAAAAACCATGACTGTTTGAGTAGACGTAGATTTTGCGAGCTAGTTACCTGTTAAATAAGAGCTATTAAATTAATTTATCATATGCTTTCAGCTTTCTGAAAATAACCAAGTCATAGCTAGCTTGGCTTGGACACAAACTGGTGATACATTCCATACAGCTCAGTGATGTGTTTGAAACAAATACTTTCCCTAGGAAGTAGATTGAAATCAACTACTTACTTTTGTGTTTAGAATGAGGGGCAGAGTGCACTTCTGCAGTTACAGTTTTTAGAGATTTGGGAGGTTCCTTAGGACCCCAGTCTTCTTCCCACTCCTTTTTAAATTTCTCTTCCTCTGCTGTTATCCTATAGAAAAGAAAAAAAATACAACTAAGAATTCTGAGTATAAAAACAACAGCATCAATATAAGTTCATTACAATTATTTATTGTTCAGTATGTTTGTTTTTACTCTTTAATATAAAGCATAATAAACTGCCCCTTCCCCAAATGGAATTCCTTTCATCAATCTGACTTACATTATATTTTACAAATTATTTTAGTAGCTTAGTAAATGAAACTGAGTAAAATATTCTTATTTAATACTGAGATTTTTTAAGGCTAGTTACGTAAACACCTGCACAGATATTAAGCCCAGAGTGATACACTACAATACTGACTGTCACCCTAACTGAAACCAAAACCATACCTCACCTAGTAATTTTTAATTTTCGTAATTCAGAAGGGAAATTAATTACTGTGATAACAACATGTTATACTGATTAAAGTTCCAAATGTAAAACAATGCTTAAGTTACATTTATACTACTGACCTTAGTATGATACAATCTTTGAATGGGTCTACTTCCCATAATCACAGATTTTTAAAACCAGAACAGACTATAATAAAAATCAGACTTCCTGAATAAAATAGTTTATAGAACTTCCTGCTTTCAGTGCCACAGTTTTAATTAAATTCTCTCCTTAGAAAAAGGAAAAGCCTACTTAAAATTTATGACTGAAATTTCTACTCAAGACAATTAGCATCACATTTTAGTCTAAACCTACATAGCTTTTGTCTTCAGAACTGATAGACTGAAAAGGATATTAAATTTCATGCTGTGTACACTCTTAGAGATCATGAACAAACTACCTGGTTTTTGTTTTGTTTTTTTTAAATATAAGCTAAGTGTATATGTCATCAAGCCCACGAGTATATGCATGTGGTTCCAACTCTTTAGTCATTCTTCTCTGTTTCTTCCCTAATCCCTTTCCTTGCAGTATTCATTTTTTTTCCTGTTAGCATGAAATGTAGTCGTTCAGTCACAACAGAGTAAGCAAGTTCTGAGACACAGAACTCCCTTAATCTTAAGTTTCTCTATTTTTTTATAACATTTTTAAAATAAGCACACAACTTCAATTTGACATTGATTTTACTATCACCATAACCCTCATATTTTCCAGGTGCTGATTTTCAGATCAGTTTCCTATTCTGTAACTGTGGTGTACTTGCTCATATGCATTGGACGCTACGTTTAGCTAAATGGAAATACATCCAATTTTATTAGAAAAGAATATGCAGAATGTTTTCAGCCAGATCTACTATATACAGGCCCTTGTTCAGGCAGCATATTGCTTATGTAGTTTTTTTACTTACTGCTCTATTTCTCTGCGATATCTCTCTTCCTCCTCTGCAGCCTTCTGGGAAATCTCCAGCTTTCTTCTACAATAAGAGGAATTGGCACACAATGATAAGAATAGTATTTTCCGAGTAAGAACTTGCACCAAGTGTGTCAGCATATAATTAGTAAAAGATACAGACAGTAAATACACGAGCACTGGAGAAAAATGCTCCTTTTTAAAAGTTGTCTTCAAGATACCAAGGGTTCAATATATTTTTGTAGGAACCCTGAAGACATTCATGACCATCTCAATAACAACAGCTTGTCATCTATTTAACTCTGTAAGTCACTATCTCCGAGACAGTTCCATAGTGTGTTATTGTAAGAGTTTAAAATTTGTAACTATCCTGCTAAAAATAAAGGATGGGAGAATGGCATCAGGAAACTAACTAGGATCACACGGAATCATAGGGGTATGACAGTCAGGGAACAAAGTGACCCTTCTATTCAAGATGTGTTTGAATGACATTAGCTTCGAAAACCCAGAACATCAAGAGAACCACAGGATAAGGATTTATGAACAGAGATGCTGCAACAGCAAAATTAAGTTAATCTAAGTCGGGAATCTTCTCACAGTTGCTCCCGCCTTCCATGCCCTTTCAAATGCAAGCTAAATTTTTCAGACTGTCCTACACAGAGTCCTTACAATCGCTCTTTCTCTTGCTGCTCTTTGATGATTTTGTTAGTCTCCAGCGCAAGTCGCTTCTGGTGCATTAACTCCTGCCGTTCTTGCTCACGGAGACGTGCTTCTTTCTGCCTTTCTTCTTCAGTCATGAACAGCTCCTTTCCCTGCAATCAGAACCGCCACCCAAATCAGTTGCAAAAAAGTCTCATGAATGTAGTAGTTCTAGGACATAATTAAAAACCAAATATGTACTAGCACACTTGCCATATTCTCACATTACTTTTTCTGAGGAATGCTTTCTGAAACACCCTGAAAGATCAGGCCACTTCATTCCAAAGAGCTACTCCAGTTTCAGTCTCAAAGTTATGATGTGCTAAACACCTCAGAAGAGGCATGCAACTACTAAAGTCAGTGACAACAGTGTAGGGGGTCATACCAAAGACGTGCTCAGCGTGTTGCCCAGAAAATACTCCACATTATACTTTCTTGAAATCTAACTGAGCAATGCAATGCTAGAGAACAGCACACTGAATGAATTCCAATGTGGAAGACAACTACACAGTTACTGCGTTTTAATACTCTTGTGCCTGGCTGCTGTAGAAATGTGCCATCACTCAGGGAACCCAAATACAGGGAATGTACATTGCCAGAAGGTTATATAGTTGATGTGTTTCAGTTGGTTTTGTTCCTGTTTCACTTGCTTTACAGTTAAGACACCAGCACTATTTTCTATTCAAGAAAGATATTTCCATGGTGCTATGTGGAACAAGTTGATAACATTTATCTAATTTTCATTACTGAAATTAAAATCCCATATTAATTAGTAAGGGAGAATTTTTCATGTGGCTAAGTCTCAAAGTAGACAGCTCAAACAAAAACAGGCAGTGAAGAATGCCTTTGTACCACCGTGTTTGCTGACTGAAAAACAGGAGTAGAGAAGCTGTTTTCCTTTTCCAACCTCTTCTTCAATACAAAGATGTTTATTGGGGAAAGGAGAGACATGCAAGGTAAAGTAGGGTGGAGCAGAAGAGTTCCATAGCAAAAATTCACCCTTTTAAGGATGCAATCCCAGTGGTACATGCTGCAGTAGATCACAACTTTTCTAGCAGCTGGTAACATATCTGGGAGTTGAAACTAAGTCCTTAAGATGTTGAGCTCCTGAGCATTTGTTTAAACATTGTCTATGATGCCTTTGGGCAACATCTTTTGTTACTGTAAGAGTAGTTCAATTAAACCATGAATTCCTTAACATAGCTACACAGTATACACAAGCCCTTAGGAAGTGGCTTAAAAGATTTATTAATTTTTTTCCCCTATTTAATTCAGTTGCAAGGCAATTAGAAAGCATCATCTTTGATTAGTCTATGGAACTTGAGTATCCTCTGGTATATAACTATTCATTTTATTGTAAGAAGAATTAAAGCAGTAAAAACATTAAAACATTTATGGAAAGCCACACTGATGTCAGTTGGAAGATTTAATTAATTTTAGCTGGCTTTAGATTAGGCCTCAAAGGCATATATAGTTCTGTTGTACAAAACAATGGCAAAGGAAAATTGAACAATTTTCAATGTGTTGATACACTAAAGAGATCAGATAAACAGTTGCACAAGGAATTAATCTGGAATACGACTAATGCATCAGCTATTCACAAGGAAAAATTGACTCCAACCCAATTCACCTTTTATGTTTCAGCAGAAGCAGCTGTCTATTAGAACAGCAGCTCTCAAACATGAGAAACCATTATGAGAAAGTTAATTTCCATTCCTTGTCAAGCTAATGGTTTTGCACTGGCCTACAGTCTTGAAACTGTTTTATTTGAGAATACTGTGGATAGTTAGCAATGAAGTAATCAAAATCCACTAAACACTGTCCTAGTTTGAAAGAATTTTGTGTTTATAATGAAACAGCTTTACTGCTTATCTATTTATTTTTACCATTTATTTGCCCACACAGTAATTTTCACAAGTGTTCTGCTTTTATAAATACACTACTTACAGCGCCTGCTACCACAGAGATAGTCAAAGTACGACTACTTTTGAGCACTCTGACAGCCTGCAAATTAAAACAAAACAAAAATCAGTCTGAATTAAGTGATAAAAGGCCTGTATATGTAGGATGAAAGATGCTGGTTGTCAAGGCTGGAATTTTCAGAAGACCTACCTAAACTAAATAGGGTGGCGGGTATTCACAGAATCATTAAGGTTGGAAAAG
>NW_010543415.1:0-6017 GCF_000687285.1 Phaethon lepturus
GGGGGAGCAGGGGGCAAGCTAGGAAAAATACAAATAATTCTGGAGGCAAAACTTGCAATTTCCAAGAGGAGCTTAATCTCCAGTATTGAAAAAGAAAGAAACAGAGCAGTGCACATGACTGTTTTTGAATAGGAATTTGCAAGAAACAAACTACTAAAAATCAATAGTTCTTTTTGAGCTAGGAAACAAAAACAGAGTGGCAGAAGTTGTTACTTTTTATGTCTGCAAAAGCATCTAGTTAAAATCACTATAGAAGCCATTCTATTTCAAGTCTATACTGCAAAAAAGAAGAGTGACAATTTGGATGGAACCTGAAACACAAGGATTACGTTGACAAAGAGTAGTTGAAAGGCCATTCTTCTGTACACAAAGAAATCATTGGCCAGACATCTCTAAAGAGTTTAGAGAAAACATGATGTAAAACTAAGAAATTAAAGCAGAATCTAAATAAGCAGAACATAGGAGAAAGCTGAAAGGATTTACCTGGACTTTCAAAACCCAATGAGGGTAAAAGGGTATGTTAGTGGAAATGCACCTGAATTTGTATAGCTAAGCAACAATTTTCCACCCGGATAACAAGTTTCACTGTTCACTGAACAGGCTTAAGAAACCTTTCACATCAGCTTCAAAAGAATACAATTATTCATCTTAGAGACAACAATTTGGTTTTGAGAGGAAAGATCTAAATATAAATTATCCCAATAGCTTGTCTAAATATAAGTAAAAATTTTATTTTTATTATTCTAAAATATCATATTACTCTCAAGCAATAAATTTAACCTTACCAATGTAGGACTCCTGCAAAAGCAGCTGTAAAGGAAACAAAAGGTGTCAAGTTACTCAAATATTTAAATCATTGAACAAGAAATCATGTTCTTTAAAGTAACTACAGTACTACTTGAGAGGTTCACAGAAGGTACTCAGCTTCCAGAGGAGCAGAAGAATAGAGATATCTGAATTAACTTTTATGGTCACCTCTGAAAATCTGAAATTATGCTGAAGGCATTCAGCAATAGGCAATGTTCCCACCTATATCCTGCATCACTCAAGTTGATCCATTGGAATCTAATGCACCCATTTCCGCTATCAATACTAAAACTGAATTATAAGCATTTTATTAATAAGCATAAATATTTTTAACATTTTAAGATCTCTACTGTGACTGTTGACTCAACTCCTGCTCAGATTTTGACTAACACATAGCTCATACCAAGGCTTGATGTATGCTAGGAGCAGTGCTGTTAGGTCAAAGCACAGGCAACACATAGGCAGGACTCAGTGGCCAGAAAGCACTAAATGTCATTATGCAGCCATTGTCACCTGCAGCTTGCTGCCTCCTGCAGCCATAATCCTCATATATTAATTGTCTGGCAGTTCCTTCAGAATCTGCTAAGGCATGGAAATGCTATAGATCAAGCTTCCAAGATGGAAGGTACAAACACATCAGCTTGCCCAGAAAGTTTTTAAAGCAGATCCAGCAGCAGCTGGACTGCTGAGACTCATACTTCTTGGTGTCATACAGGGGACACCTGCACCATGATGGAAGAGGAAGGATGAGCACTCCCACCATCAGATAGGTAATTGTTCTGCTCATAGGTGCACAAGTTAGGAGTTAAGGTTATGAGTTGTGAATTAGAGAACTTGTGAGTCAGAAACCTCGTGCCTTAAGTGACAAACTAGTGAATTCCCATGTTAGACTAGTCTGTACAAAGTGGACTGAGCCCTTGTTTGTCACATTTGTTTGTTTTCTTTCCTAATGAGCTCATAAAATAAGGTTTAATTTACAGAGTACATTGTCTTGTAAATTTCAGAGATCCAAATGGACCATGACAACCAACACAAATCTAATCAAGACTATAATTGCTAAAAAAGGTAGACTCTCCATGTAATAACATTACACTTGTCCATTCAGAGACTATCTGCACTGTTGTCATGTAGGTACAGAACAAGGGAGGTAATTTGAGGGACAAAGGGAAAAGACAAATGATGATTAAATGGTGGGTAAACAGTCTAGGTCTCAGACTTCTTGAGCATGACAAGATCCAGAGAGAGCAGAAGCCACTCCACTTTGCTTGTGCAACACTCACAATATATCCAGAGGAGAGGACAACCACCCTCGCCGCTATACCCAGCTGGAGCCAGAAAGGTGCTGAGCACCAGGTCCCTCTCCAGGGTGCTGATCTGCACAAACTTCCCACAAGCTTACAGGCACGGCCCTCGCCTCTGTGACGGCTTGGAAGTGGGCAAGCTGCTTGCACATAGGCAAAATGCACACCAAATGCCTGCATGCTGATGCAGAATATAGTCAGAGAGTTAGTGAACGCGCATTTGTTCAGACTGCATGTTATACACATATGGTTGGTTGTTTCTGGAAAGCAGCAGGGGCAAGAGAAAGAAAAACACTGCTGCAAAAACACTAAATTTATGTGGAAAGAGGCATGGACTGAATGTACACTTCATTCCCTAGTATATATTCCCAAACCACATGTTCCTCCAACACAGAGCCTGGAACTGCTGCTGTTGGCAGTACTTGTTATCATTGTCACCACCAACAACTTCATGTAGTAGTTGAGGTTGTACAATACCACACAAACTTCCTTCAGAGTTTTTCAGCTCTACTTCTGCCAATGAAGTCATTTTCTCAGAGAGAAGCCTGGATTTCAGTTAGAAAATGAGTACCACAAGCTTTCATTTCAAACTTTACATTTTTATATATATTTTCTAGGAAAAAAATTCACCCAAGGATGGCTCAGTATAGTTCACATTAAGTGGAATTTAATGTCTTAGGGAAGTTTCAGGAGGTAGAGATTTTTATTTTTTTTTACTAGGGATATTTAGGTTAGTTCTTATGGAGAGCTGCAAATTCCTTTTTCAGAAAAGCAGATATGGAATTCCAGGTAAGCACATTAGCTATATCAGCAACACAGCAAACCATATTCCATAAACAAACACATTTTGCACTAATTGTATGGAAAGAAATGGAGCAGTCCATACCTTCCTTAGTTATTACTTAGATTCTCACATTTACACAAGGCATTATTTCATTTCTCAGTAACATTTCTAAGATTCACAGTAAGATTAGATGCTGAAATACATTTACATATACATACAACCCAACTATAAAAAAATATCCATTTTAAGACAGATTACATATTAGGTACGTATATATAGTAAAGTCAAAATAAATGCACATTAGCTACTAGTGCTGTTCATGACCTCAAATTCATGTGGTTCCAAATACGCCAAATGTACAGTATTTTATTGTTTCAAATAAATTATCTATTAATATGGAAATTACATTTCAGATTTAAACATACCACTTATTTCATAGAAAAAACAGTACACTTAAATCTGATTCTTCCCTTCAGTAAATATTTAAGTCGATGCATTAAGTGTAAATACATTCACAGTTATTTTGGGGAATTTCATGTACATTTTTATAAAACTTCACAATATCACTTTATTATAAGTATAAACCAAAGACCTTTTTTAATCACACAGCAATTCATGTAATTACTCAGGTTTCAAGAGACAATGCCTTTAACTCACAGACTGACACTATGAGTCCAAATAGACATTTTTCAACAGACTGCATCCAGACTTACATTACGCTAGTTTCTGATGGAAAAACATGCAGATCAGGTCTCGAAAATTACCATCCTTTGATCCCATTAATGTCTTTACTGGGGAGGGAATGAAGGAGAGGACAAGAGAGGAATACTAGAGTCCTAATGCTACAAAGATTTATACAACTACTATGTACTTGAATTTGCAGATGCCATCTTCTAATCGAACCTAAGAATCCCTAAAAGCAAAGCATATGATCAGATTTTTGCAGACTAGGGCTATTATGTAAAATCTGATAGTTTATTCTTCAGATTTCCTATTTTTTGCCTTTCTTCTGTTCTAAGAAAAGCGATGTGAATGGCACATAAAAAGCATTCTAATTCTGGAATTTAAATACTGAAGCATAAAGCCATAATATACAGAACTCATTTACCAAGAGACCAACCAACACTGAGATACTGTAATGCTACAGGACGTGGAACGTACTAGAACCCGAATAACAATTTGCACAGTGACTAGATAGGAATACAGCAGAACTGGGAGCAATGAGGGATGTGCAAGCTTTGACTACTTCTGCAGCTTAGTCAAGACGTTTCATTGTGAGATTGTGTGCAATCTAGAAAGGATGTCTTCAAGAATAAGGCCTAAATTCAACGGTCATTTAAAAAAAAAAAAAACACGTAATAGGGCAAAGTGTTGTACAAGAATGTCCTTGAAAAATCTGACAACTATTGTTGCATGTAAATTGGAGATAATTCTCAAAAAAAGCCATCTACATCCTATAACAAAACTAGCTCCAGCTGTGGGAGACTCCGTTTCCAAAATCTGGACCTTAAAGCTTAAGGAAAACAACAACAACAACAATTTAAATACCACTAAAACTAACCAAAACCCACTATTTCATATGTAGTATATGTACGTTCTTTGCTCCTGCAAATACTGTATGCTATTACATACTTTGCTATTAAGGGTTTACTGCTATTAAAAATACAAATAGCTTCCTGAAGTATTTAATTGGTTATCTGGGTTTCAGAGTCAAATTCAAACTCCAGAAATTATAAAGCTCTCTACCTAATCTGCTCTCAAATTTCAATCAAAGGCAAGCATTTTTGCACTTTGACCGTCAGTTTAACATTTCTATGTCATTTAAGTAACTGCTAGTCTAGGAAATGCTGAATAAACAGAGGTAAGCAAAGCAATTCAGGAAGAGTTTATTCATCAATTAGTTTGTAAGCTAAAGGTTGTTTCCCTGCTACTACTCTGCAGTGCAATTCATCAAATTGAAGAAACTCCCTTTGGCAACAAGGACTATTGGTGGTGTGATTTATAGTACCAGCATCTTTGGAATACCCTGACGGTCTTTTAATATAACACCTTTAAGAGTATATCTAATTGCGCACCTGACAAATATGCTATTATTTAACATTTGTTAGCTTTAGGAATGCATTTCTTATTTAATTTTGCAAATACTTCGGGTGCTTTCTCCAAGACGTTAGCCATTAGCTATTTTATTACTTACTCCAACATATTCCCAAAGATAACATCTGAATTTACATACCCCTACAGTTGCATGTTCTTCCACCTGTAATCCTTCCAAAACAAGCTGTCTTGATTACATTACTTAATAAGAGTTGCCTCCCCCCCCACACCCCCCCCCCGAAATTAGTGACTGGATAGGAGAGCTCCGTAAATATCTGGATAATTTGGATAATTATTTTGCTATGAATGTTCTGATACCACATTAACTGCTACAGTAACAGCTTTACAAAAATTACCAGCTAGGAAGTTATTTCTTGTCTGTTTTCAACATAAGCTATGCTTTTTTGTTTTTCCAAGTTATGCTTCCAAATATATTTGAATAATTTGCAATTCCAGAGAAAGAAAGGTAAAAAGAACAGTATTTTCCCTCTCGACATATTCCTTCTACTTACCCAGAAGGAAAGTGAGCCATATCTTGCTATCAGCTTTTACGATGAAGGCCTTTCTGTCATCAACAAATACTGTCAAAGAAAACAAGTATTTTAGGCATCAATTAAGAATAGCCTCTGTAAAAGGAAACCTGCTCAAACTCTGCAGCATTAGTTTCCTGTAAAAATCTTGACTTCAAAACTGCTGCAAGTAATTTCATACAGCAAGTCGGTAACTACACATGAAAGCGTTAAAAATCACAGACAGACTACTGAGGCAACTACAGAAATCAGGCTTTTAATTCCTGAAATAACTTTTACAAAATAACTTGTCAAAAGAGGATTTGTTCATAGACGTGTTATTGACAAACTTGCTCAAATAGAAAGTCAGACTTTTAAAAAAATAAGCAACCCTCCATCCTTTCAATGAGGTGTTACCAAGAAATAAGCTGGTCACGCCAGCACTATAAACAGAGCTAGTCAACACGATTAGAGGCACTGTTTAAACAAGAGTTAGTTACACAGCACGCTGTCCCATTCCTC
>NW_010543416.1:0-4925 GCF_000687285.1 Phaethon lepturus
CGATCGCGCCTGCCGGCGGTGCCGGCGCCGGCCGCTCCGTCCGCGTGGGCCTCTGGTGCGGATTCCAAGGCATTGCCTGCAGGATCTGCATTAAATGACAAACTGGAAGAAATCCCTGTGGCCTGAGATTGAAAATAAATGGCCATCGCCTCTTATTTTATTTTTTCCTCTATTTGGTTGGTGCCAGAATATCCCACAGTGTCTTGGGACTTGCAGTTCAATTCAGACACTCGTATTTGCAAAAGACGGTTAATGAATATGAGGTTTCAAGGTAGGAGCCTTTCAGTGACATGAGATTTATGTAGAGACAGTTATTACAGTTTTTTTCCCCCCTGTCTGCTTCAGAAGGAATATGAATCACCAGCTGAAGGCCTTCTGTATTTGTAAATCAGCTGAAACATAACGGTGATGTTGGGAAGTTGTACTGAGTTAACTGAGCTACTTCTCAATCTCGGAGCTTTACATAACCCCGTCTTAACGCACTGTTATTTCCTTTATAGATAGACTCATAAATTACTCCTGGTACACAAAATGCGTGGGAGGCTGCCTGTTTGCACAGCATGGGACCAAGACCTGCACATTCAAATATCGGCAGACAGCTGGAACGCAATCTGTGAAAAGGCACTCAGAGCCTCCAGGTCTATTAAATACAAACTTAGAACATCTACCGAGAATTTTATATCTTGCATTACGTGGGTAATGCCAAAAAGAATAGGTGCAATACCCCTGGGATTTTGTCAATAAAAGTCGCAGCAGAGTATCCAAAAAATCTCTTCTGCGGGTAGATGGATCAGTGTGCACACAGGGGCTGTGGGGACGTATGTGTGGTTATGCATGAGCATATAGTTGTGCATAACTATATATCGGAGAGAAGAAGATCAGCCTGTGATAGCTATGTTTAATTTAGTATCCCATTTTGTGCTGAACTCGAACCACAACAAGAGAATTTGGAAGTGTATCACTTTGGGTTCTGCAGTTTTGCCGCAGTCCTGTAAAATTACAATGTATACAGAACCCAAATTGTCCTTTTCTGAAGTTATTTGCTTCCTAATGTTGGGAAAGCTTCCATTATGGACCAAGTTGCCATATTTGCTTCCAACAGTATGTCCAATTCACACCCACAGTTCTTAGCAAAGTGAGGCGGTAAGTAAGAGGCAGCCGTTAGACTGATGGGCACAAAGGGCGGCAGGGTCAAGGTTACAGAGCCCCACTAAACAGCCTCCGGGTCAACTTCCGTGTTACCCCTCCTGTGCGTACCTGCCTTTTTATCTTACTGCCTAAATCAAAAATCAGTGCCTGATTTTGAAACGTAGTCCAAGGGCCAACTCTTATCCCAAACCCTCCAGCCGCGTGCGATAGCATTTACACGGCTTTTACCGCCCGTAGCTGCGCAGACTTTACTAATATATTTCAGTTTCCTGTTACCCACAGCCAATAATAAAAATTTGGAAAAATACTTTACTTCGTCTTTAACCTGAAGGCCACCTCTTGATTAAGCTGTTTTTGAATACGAGCCAGATACGTTTCCAGCTGCAAATAAGGCCTCGGTATTCAGGCTAGTCATATGTCAGATTTGATTAGTAGCATAATCCATTGGCCATGGAAATGATCCACTAACATTTCAAAGCATCTCGACGCTAACGGGCTGTGGTTGTCTGCCATGCAGGAGCTGGTTGGGTATACCTGGTTTTGGAAAGAGAGAATCTCATTATGAAAGCAATAACGGAGTCGGGTTTTAGCATAAATTAATAGAATAGTTTGGGTGGGATGGGACCTTTTACGGTCACGTAGTCCAACCCCCCTGCGGTGAGGAGGGACATCTTCAACTAGACCAGGTTGCTCAGAGTCCCGTCCAACCTGACCTGGGATGTTTCCAGGGATGGGGCATCTACCACCTCTCTGGGCAACCTGGGCCAGTGGTTCACCACCCTCGTTGTGAAAAATACCATCTTCCCTATGTCTAGTCTAAATCTGCCCTCTTTTTTTTGTTTTTTTTTTAGTTCTTTTAGTTATGTTCCTTTTAATTCTTTTAGTTATGTTGTAGTCTTGTCCAGAAGCTTATATTAAGAGCAGGCGACTGCAGTGATGTGACCTGGGCTGCACTTATTTGGGTGCTCAGGGAAGGCAAGTGCTGGTAGGTTGGCCGGAGGCTGGGCGACGGCGGCTCCTTACAAGCAACCTTGCTGTGGAAACACGGTCCCCAGCATTTTGGGAGAAGGGATGGGTGATTGAGATACATCAAACTCCCTTCCGCAGCCGAGCCAGCATTCAGGCTATACAGAGAGCACGCAACCCGCAGCGTTCTCCCGAGCGCCCGAGGTCGTGGCGATGCGCTGTGCCGGTGGGAGATGCGACCCGAGCCCACGCTGCTGCTGCAGCCGGAGCGCAGGAGCACGCCATGGGCATGGGCACGAAAGCCGTGTTGCCGACACCATCCTCGGAGATTTGAAATACGCACAGCTGCGAAGCAAAGCAAATTCTCTGTACTTATCCCAAGAAACCGGTCATTTCTGGGATGTTTTTGTTTCTTTCGGGAATAAGGTGTGGCCAGGAGGGGAGAGGAGAGTTGTGCAAGCAACGAACGCTCTCGGCGTGGCTCTGTTTCAGAGCAGAAAGCCTCTTGTGGCTTAGGTGAGTGCTGGGGGGGAAGCCTGTTCTCTTGCCAGGCTTGCTGCTGGTTCATGTATGACATTAAGTTGCACCAAGTTCTGTTACCTTGGTGCGTCCTTCAGTCGCGTGGGGATGAAAGCTCTTCTTACAAGGCCTACTAGACCAAAACACGGTGGTGTGCCGTCGGAAGTCTGTGCACCCATGTGCTACTGCCGTGGACGCTGCGTAAGAGAGTGGGAGTTGATCATATTCATAAGAGAGTTGATCATATTCTATATGATCATATTCTATATGATCATATATCATATTCTATATGATCAACAGCTGCTGTGATAGTAATGAAAAGGGCCTTTCAAAACAAGTGCGGAAGCACACTGGGAAAAATCCCTCTGTTTATTTACATGGATATCCCTCATAAAATTGCTTCCCACAAAGGTTTTGTGACTGACACTGCTTGCCAGGTATCTGCAATAATCAAATCCTGGTAAGGTAATTTAGCAAGTTGTGGGTTTATTTCCAAGAGAAAATCGTTGCTTGTTCTTTTATTCCACCGGCCTGGCTCTGCATCCCGGCCGGTCCCCTCCTCCGGCGTGCTCTGCCGTGGCCGGGGTGTCCTCTCCCAGGCCGCCTGCTCCTCACAGGCTGGCCAGCGAGGCTGGACCATCGGTGAAGCCACCCTGAGCCGCACGACTGCCCGAGTCCGGGTCCTCGAGCAGAACTGCTGAGTTTGGACACTTCCAGACTGGGGCAAAATTCCTCAGTCCATCTCTGTGAAAACACGATTGTTGTCATTAAATGCGTACTGTGATACACAATGTCTCTGCCATACCCCCCGACGAGCCCAGGCACCGAACCTAATGACTCCTACTGTAGCTAAATATCACACTCGGCTGTTGAGACACCACCGTATGGTTGGCTCCTGATGAGTGGTCTATGAAGCAGCCTGATGATTTTCTAAAGGTCTGAGATCATGGTAACACCATGAGAGTCACAAAAAAAAGATGTCTCCTTTCCCTCCCTCTGAATCCCTGCAAGGCTCATTTTGCAAAGCGCAGCTGCTGAAAATGGAAAGGCAGCCAGAGCAACGTCGCTGCGATGGCGTCACGGGGCTGGGATGCTGCGACAGAAATCAGCGGGTGGAGGACAAACATGCTGGGCTCCCAAAGCACCGTGTTTCGATGGACTTTACTCTCCCACTTGTGAGACGAGATGGAGGAGCCGGTGGCACTGCTGCTCTGTGGGTCTGGCGGTGACGCCCAGGGCTGCTGCCAGCACTGCCAGGAACACGCGTGGCCATGGGCTGGCACCCGCAGCCCCCCGGCCGCGTCCGTCCCTGGGCTCGGCTCAGGACCAGGTGAGTAGCTGCCTGCCCTGGCCGCTGGGTCGGTGTGCGAATCCCCTCCTGCCCCATCCAGCCACTGCCGCCTCCTTCGTTGTTTGGCCCCTTAGGAATCTTAACAGAGCCCATAATATTTAATGGGTTCGCTAGTGATAATGTCATTTTAAGTGACATAGCTGTGATAAATCGCTCCCACACATCGCTGAATTCTGTTTCTAAATTTTTATGTATTTTTGATAGGCCAATTTATCCCTGCTGCAGCTCCAGCCCATGCAGTCAATGGCATTCCACTGGGGGTGAATTTTGTCTGCTATTTACAGTGTGTGCTTTTAAGCAGTGATTGGTGTGACAGTGTGATCTGTACAGCTGTCTCCCTGTATTTATTCTTTTGCCTATAAGGTTGATTTATACTAGCTCAAAAGAAAAAAAAAAAAGCAGCTCATAGCTTTTCATGTGAATGACTTTAAATAACTGATTAATGATTATTATTAGCATGACTATAATGGAACGGGGTTTGCAAAGTTTATGGGCTTGGCTGAGCAATTGCACGTAAAGCTGTTGTGTGCCCCTCTCCGACTCTAAACCTTTTCTGAGGTTTTTCCTTATAATTGGGCAGTGGCCCCCGGCTCAATCCGACTTGACGTGCCTGACACGCGGTTAGCGGCGGAGCCGCCTGCGTGGGGGATGTCTGACGGTCGTGTGCGCGGGGACGGCATCGCCTGGTACGCGCCGGGGGCGAGGGGGGCTCTGCACCGGCCCTCTCCTGGGGGGACACCGAAACCCAACCCCACACGACGGCGGTGACTTGCGGGCAGGGAGCGTTCAAGTGCTCTGCTTGAGCGTGCACCGTACGCGTCGGCTTTGTTTGCGTGAATTCTGTGAGCTTAAGATGGTGGCTCTCGCGGGCGGCATCCTTTGTTGTCGTGAAGGGCCCCTAAAGCTGTTTATAAAGCCAGGTCTGCCTCCTCGGCTGCAG
>NW_010543416.1:4949-6436 GCF_000687285.1 Phaethon lepturus
TGTGGTTTGGTCAGTGCCACCCAGGGGTCCCGGAGACTTTTGGAGGGATGCAGTGCTGGCTTAGCCCCCTCTGCTTGGCTTCGCGTTTCTTCTCTCCTCCTGGACGGACGACAGCAGATCCCTGGTGGCCAGGAACACCTGCAAGCAGCCCAGCTCTGCTGCCATGTGTGCGTGGGTGCTGGGGACGGCGCGGGGACGGGCTCCTCGCGGCTGCGCCCTGCCGTGGAGAGCAGCACAACCGGCGTGCCCTGCCCCGCTTGCGCTAACCCGCCCTGGGGTGTCGATCCCTGTCACTCACGCAGCAAACGCTCCTCTGACAGAGCAGCTACTAGACAGTTAACATTTTCCAGGACTGAGCCTCCCGAGATGTTTATTCCAGCAGCGTTATCCTGCTTGAGCTACCACCTGTGGTACCAAATAGGAGGAAGGATGGCTACGTCATGAATACGTTTGTGCCCTGAAAGACGGAATTTGCGAGCCAGGAAATGCCGCGTGTGTTTTCCTGAAGGTTTAACTCCTGAATGTGCTTGTTTTGGTGCGTTTGCGAAAGGTAAGCAGAAGCTGGCTGCAGCCTGCAGAGCCGCAGCGGGGGGCTCGGCGTTCCCCGGCGCCACGCGACGCAGCCGCCCAGCTAGCAGCACCCTTGCTATTTAGTTGTCAGATTTGCCGCTGTCGAAGTCCTGGGGAGGGACTAAAGGGGTTTATTTTATAAGATGGCACTGCTTCAAAAGTAGTACAGGATAAGGCGAAGTCTGGAAATACAAAGTATTATTATTGTTATTATTATTAATCACAGCTCAAGTAAACCTGGCTGAGAATCGCTCTTATTATTTGATCTGCTTTCCCCTGGATCATGTTCCCCGAGCAGAGTTTGATTAAAAACTGTTGCATCTCATTTTGCTCGCAAGGGTTGATGTGCTGTGTTGCTGTCACCTGTCTGCAGCCAAAATAACGTGACGCATCATGGAAGTGGCTGAATACGTGCTACTGGTTTTGATCTTCTTCAAAATATCATTTTCACTCTATATAGCCAGAGAATAACTGGCCTCCTGCCGTTCCCATTCACATCTTATCCTTGAACAATGAGAAGAAAATACGCCTGAAGTAAGTGTTCGGTATGTTGGGGAATTTTTCCAATACAGAAAGAGAAAGGGGCATAAAGCAGCCTTATGAAATAATGATGCCATTCTCAGATAAACATGGATATTTTTGCTGTTAACTTCATGAATAAGAGCAGGCAGGGGGGTCAACCATAGTGGAACCCATGCCTATTCAAAGGTTTTGGGCTTTTGGGCTTTTAGGCTTTTTGAGATTTTTTTTTTTAAAGTCTTAAGTCACACAGATTTTACCTTCCTATATATAAAAAGGGCAGATTTATTAGAGGTGTAACCGCGTGTCTCTGGCATTTCAATACACGTGGCTTGCTCAGGGGCTGACGGATGCAATCTCCCTGCAATTAGCCGCACGGGCGCGGGCAGCGCCGCGCA
>NW_010543417.1:0-20000 GCF_000687285.1 Phaethon lepturus
CCGTGTGCCCGGGGTACCGGGACGTGACTGGTGTCACAGCTTGTCACCATTAGGCCGGTTGTGCCAAGTACCTGCAAACATATGAGTAATGTGCCCCTTTTCAGTCAGCCAGGTGCTGAGGTGTCCCCCAGGCCTGGTGTTCCTGGTCCAGCCTAAAACCAAGCAGTCTGCGCGTCCTCCCTCTCGCTTGTGCCACCCTGCGGCCGTGTCCCAGGATTTGGCGTCCCAGGCATAGAACCACAGAATCATTAAGGTTGGAATATCAAGTCCAATTGTCAACCCAACAGCAAACCAGTTCCCTCCAAAACCCTTTCAACTCGGCTTGAGCCCAGCTATGCCTCTCTTACCCTTTCTTCCCCCTTAGCATAGTCTGCTACTTAAAAAAACAAAGAATGTAACCTAGTATCCTTGAAGTCTGCTCTTTAAGGCTGCCTGAAAGGAGATAGAGAACCGCTCATGAGTAACAAGGAGTGTCTAGGTTAGGGGATTGACTGCAAAATTAAAATGACATAGATAAGGTACTAAAAGCATAAATGGAGGTAAACAGAAGAGAGAAATACACTTTGCTTTGGGTGCTGGAAGATCTGTCTTGTGATTAAAGTTTAAAATGCTACCGTTTAGTTCAACTGTGTTTGCTTTCATAGGTCACTGCTGCTCTTTGAATTAAACTCCTGCAAGCAAAATGCCCCTGGGGGGGGCAGTTGCCTCGGCAACATCGAGTAAACTAAGCAGCAGGAGCTGCCTGGAGGGCTTGCCTGCAGAAGTCTGCCTCAGAAATAAGTACTATGTGCTCCGCAGTCAGAAAAACATGCTGAAAATAAAGTCGAAGTATATGTAATTACTATTTCAATTCCTTGCTGTCCACCAAAGGAAGACAGCTGCGATCCAAAAATGCTCTGTAACTTTTCTTTGGCTTGCTGGGCCTCTCTCACACTATTTCACACTTTGCTACTGAAACACCAGGTAAGATATTGTTTATGTCTTTTTATAGAACCTTTTCAGTTTTTATTTTGAAGGTATCTATGTGTATCCAAAAAAATTAAATTGAAGACACAAATGCAAGAAAATGGAAACATTTTTGTGAAATATAATTGTTGGAAATGGACCTAAGGTGTGTTTCTTACACAATTAAATAGGAGAACACACCACGACATTGTATCAGTTATGTCAGTACAACAGAACGTTTCGTGTAATCCAGGAAGGAGTAAGATGTTTATGCTACATAAAAAGTTAGACCCTGTTCAATAATATTAGCAAGAACATACGTATGTAAAAGACATAAATTGTCATATCACATACTTCTTGATTAGCTAATAGGAAAAAAATTCCTTATAGGCATATTATTACATAATTTTCTATTATGGACTTTCTAATATGCCTGTCTAGCACCCAGAGTTCCCCAATGTAAGAATTTTGTGTTGCTATTCATATAGGTTTAAATGTTTATTAATATTCATTCATGTACGTTCATACACATAAGAGATCTCACAATATCTTATTCATTTTATGTACAATAGCGTATGTACTTTATGTTTTTTAATCTGTAAGTTATTTATTAAATAATAAAGACATTGGGAAACATTTTAATACAGATATTACCTAATATTAATTATTGTATTTTCTTTTATTCATTTCAGTTCACTCTCCTTAATTACATTATGTGTTCTTGTCACTTGAGAAACAGAAGTTTACTATGTTTTTCAGAAAGAGCCCCAAATCCATCAAACGATTAATTGAGATTAGTTTTATTTTAAGAATTAGCTCTCTAGAGTTTCAAATCTTCAAATCCTTTGACTTCACCCTCTCATGTTTCTTCTTTAAGAACCTGCAATGTGTGATTGTTCTGTGTTGTTTTTGTCACTATCATCTTACGGTATTGTTAATCTTTGAGTTTATCTTTGAAAAGAGGGTTGATGTTTTCATAATCATGGAACAGCTCCCAGTATGCTTACTCACCAT
Source organism: Phaethon lepturus (assembly GCF_000687285.1). Taxonomy (NCBI): domain Eukaryota; kingdom Metazoa; phylum Chordata; class Aves; order Phaethontiformes; family Phaethontidae; genus Phaethon; species Phaethon lepturus. Next base: position 1,960 of record NW_010543417.1, read on the forward strand.
ATTCAGGAATAGTGTTAACCGTAAACAGAATCCATATTGCTCCCACATAGCTGTATTAACTGCAAGGGTGATAGCTAGCTCCTTTCCCACAGCTTTTGCTGATTGGTTGTGGGAAAGGTTCATGACAATCTTCTAATTAAGGGTAAAGCCTAATAAAAGCATCTTTGTCGGTAAATACCAATGTTTGGGGACAGCTTGTTCCCACTGTGGGAATTCAGTAATGCCTTAGGGATGATACAGCATAGGGGGGTAAGAGTTGTATGAAACAACATTACAACTTAAAATCACAGCAGTGGCATTTCCAGTTAAAAGTGTGGGGAGGGGATTAATCTATTTTGATCTTTTCAGTGGTTTTCAACAATTACCAGCTTTATTTTTTTAACCAAAAGATACCATTTTCTTCAGAAAGAAACACCTTTTAGATCAGCTACTGTTAAGAATACAGATACAGTAGACAGAAAGTTGTAAATGAACAGTGTCATTAAATCACAATACATACTGTGTTTCACTTCCAAGAACAATGTCACTCAAAACCAAATATTCCCCACTGAATTAATGTGTTGAAAAACTTTTCACTTTTAGATAATTAGCATGTTTTCTTTTTATGTTAAAAAAATTTCTAAAGCTTAGGTAACTTTGTAAGGTGATGCAAGCATCCATGCTAGGTGTGACAAAAGAATCTATGTATTCTGCTTCAGAGATGTACGCATTAAGATCTGAACTGTTGTGAAATTTTGGTCCCACTGAAGTCGTAACGGCTACCGGTTGGCTGAGTTTCCCCAAGCACATTCTTGTCTGCAAGAACCGTAGAATTAAATTCCACTGCAACTAAACTACTTTCATATAGCCTGCCTTGTAGACTATGACTTTGCTGACAGTTTGTCTACTGTTATTCTGCATTGAATTGTTAACATAAGGTGTAGAAAATAAATGTACAAGGACAGAAAATACTTGTTGTTTTAATTTAATGAGAGCAGCTTTTTCAAATGTTTATTCTTTGACTTTGCTATTGTTTTCTCCTCAAAAATCCTGTTATGTTAAACTGAAAATACAAGGTATTTTCACAGTTTTCTCACAATGAACATTATTCTTATACCTGTTTCTGCCTGAATTTACATATACTGTAAAAGCATAACTTTGAATATGCTAACAATAATTTATGGATAAGTTAATCTCTGTATGGAGTTATTCAAGGTTGGGAAACTGATCTCTAAAGATATCAAAGCATTATTTGGGAATCCTCATAGAAATCTCTTTACAGCTTGGCATGCAGATGTAGAGAGCTCATATACCCTCATAGGCGACCAGCAGTTTGCAGTGCCAGGCTATAGATGGATAGCTCTGTTATTAATTTCCTTGAGCTACTGTTATGTCTCTCAACAACCAGGAGTTAAAATATCAAATGTTTGTAATACTAACTTAATGTAAGGTTTAAGGTGTTTTGGTTTTATAAATGTACTACAATTTGAATAATATATTTTTCTAAACATACAAAGGTACTAAGATGCTCACAGAAAGGTACACTCATGGTTAAGATACTGTTTTTGACAATACAATAGTTTGAAGTGCAATGCAAAAGTTTGCTACTAATATGTTCATAGGCTAACTGTCTCGGCTAGTGACTCTTGGTTATGTCAACTTCAGTCAGATGCCTGGCACAGGTCACAGAAATTCTGTGGCAACAAAAAAGGCAATAAAATAATGGCTAGTTATTTTTATAATGCGTACAATTTTTAAAGGCCTAAACAATTTAACTTTGTTAATACTGTGAGATAACACCTTGCCATTCATATATTTGTGACTTTATAATAGTTCTGAGATAAAGCATGACATTTATACCTTGTTGATGAGATTTTTGTTAATGTTTTCAGTCAAATCAGTCTGGATGCACTGGCTCTGTAGAGAAAAATGCCCAGCTAATTTTTGAATATATGTTTAAAACTAGACTTCTTGTATTATGGGATAATTACTTCTCAAGATACTTAAGAATTATTTACAAAGTAAGTAAAGTACATATTTCTCTGAAATGTATAGAAAGATTCCAGCTGACTTCACATTTCTTCGGAATAAGCTATCAAAGAGATTTCTTGAGGCTGCAGTGTACAAGCTATTCAGTGCTCAGAAAGTTTTGGATGTTGAACCTCTTTTGCTGAGACATAGTTTTGATGAAGTAGACAAAGATAAACATTTAATTCAGATTTGGTTTCTCAATAATATGTTAAAAAAGCAATTATTTCCCAAATGTGAAGTGTTGACTTTCTGGTCCAGCAGTAAGGATGATATCAGCAAAATAATACAACTTTCGTGTCTTATTCAGCAGAACATATGTTGAGTTTTTAGCAATAAAAACCGTGTCTGGACTGTTTGGTTCTGTGTATTTGCAGGACAGGGCATGGGGTATTAAATTATAATTTAAAAAAATAATTTCAAGTGCTTTTTAAATGTCACTTTTGTCTTTATTACGGCTCTGAAATAATGAAATGTAAAGTACTGATTTGGATATGTGACTTGGAAATCAATTAATGAAACATTTTTTCAGGTTTCAGGACCTTAATACATCTAAGGACAGTATGTCTGACAACCAACAAAATAAGAGGAGAAGCAAAGAAGGTAGTCTAACCAAAGTTTATATATATAAAGTGTAACATGTGGGATCTAAAGAAGAAAAAAGACAATGTTAACTTGAAATCTAGCCACTTGTCAAAACCAAGGAACCACAAAAAAAATTTGAAATCAAACTCAGAGTTATTTTCCACCTTTGAAAAGCCCTGTTGCTTTGGGTTTAATACCTTTCCTATTTTTAAATGCTCTACTTTTGTGGAGTTTCTGTCAATATTTTTCTTCTCTTTCTGTTCTGCTGAAATAGGAGCTGTAACTGGAACTTTTTTAGATGTTCTTTGCTTTTATAGTACATTGAATTAATACACTTACCTAAATAACTAAAAATAATTCAGATTTATGTATTCACATTCCCAAAAACTATAACAGGAAGTATGTATACATATCTTAGTCAAATGAAACACGCTCTTTTTTTCTAATAGTTACTTCCTGTATTTCTTTATAATAATATTTTAATGGCCAGAAATAACTGCATTTGCATTGTGTATTATACTGCTTTTGTGCAAATACTAGTGTGTTGTTGCAGGTTGTGAAAGTGTTGTTGCCCTTCAAAATGCAGATAAGATAATGAAAGAAATGCATCAGTCACACAGAGTTCCAGGAAAACACAGGTAAAGTAGTATTAATATTTAATTTGCAGTTGGGTATGCAAAAATGGAGACAAAGCAGGTAGTAGTCTATAAGTAAGAAAAGCTTTCCTTAGTGCCAGATGTTATATACAGCTATATATGTTGTATAATGTTTCTGTCTCCCCAGCGTCAATTATTGGCCATTGCTGGAGGCAGGCTATTGCACTAGATGAAAAAATTATTTGGTACAGTATGAAAAAACATATGGTATATGGCTTCACACCAGCATTTGACTTATTAAAAACAGACAGTTATCTTGCATACAGCTTTAAGATTAATTTAGACTATATTTTTGTATCTCTTTTCAGTCACAGTATTTATCTCTTTCCATATTTGGATTTTTCATTCTTCAGAAACCAGGTGGCAGAAATCTAAGGCTTGTCCACACAGCCTCTATTATTTCAGGCAGGCCATAGCATATTTTATAAGTAACAAAGGCACATCTGGTCTTCAGAATTCTTCTGACACCCTTTCTTGGTGATTCATGAAAAATACATACTGGAAGCAATCTGTTTTTGTCGAGAGGGGGAAGGTGGGCAATATGATTTCCCACTCCTGTTGTTGTTTGGGTTACATTGTCATTCATTCTCACTTGTAGTCAATGTCTGGCATTGCAGTCATATGCTGCCAGGGAGAGCCGTGACTTCCCAGATGGACCAAGAAAGAAAACCTACTTTGTCATTCTTGGATCTTACAAACTTCTTGTTCACAATAGTACTTGGTCATGTGTTTATTTGAACTGAGGAGGCTCCTTTCACTTATTTTCACTGTATTTTGTTTTTTTGTTTTTGCCTTTTAGCCAAATAGCACCAACATCCAGACTGTGGCCAGATCAACACGTGACATGTTTCCCAAGTGAAAATCAGTTAGCATTACAGATGAGACATCACACTTCTTTACCATTCTTCCTGAAGAAAGAGAACACAAGGCGTGGTTTTGACTTCAGCTTTCTGCTACAGGCCTCATGCCCAGAATCCAACATTTCAAAATCGTTTATGGATTTAGATGCTTTTCAGATAATAAAAGCACAAATACAACAAAGTAAGTTCAATTTTAAAAGTCACAACTTTAAAATAAAATTATATATTGCTATCAAATCAGATGGCAAAGCCTTAGAATTCCTTTTTCTTTAAACTTTTTCTTTATGTCCGTTTGACTTCTTCACATGAAGTAGACTTCAGCCATGTTGACCTTCTTCTTTAATTATATGTGAGTACATGTATTTGCAGAATGAAGGAAATAGAGAAGCAATGACAGACTTCACAATTCCTGTTACTCTGTCTAATGAAACTGAGCCCACAAAATGTAAAGTGTAAAATTCTGTAGCTGGAGTGGGGCCATGATGACATCTCTCTCACTTTTTTCCTCATACTGGCAATATTAATTAGTCACATACATATTGAAGTTAGCAAACATCTAAAACTGAGGAGAAATATTTGCTTAGATTATTAGAATCAAAGTATTTTAAAATTATCATATTTTATAGTTTTCTGTAGAAAATGGAATTGTAAAGTTCAGTATCACAATTAAATTTCAACTTACAACTTTTTCCTGCGTAGCAAATTTATAGCATAGTCCTGCAACCACACATTAGACAGATTCTTGGTCTGCAGAACCCTACAGTTTGAAATTAATTTATAAATGAGAATTATAGTCTGTTTAAGAATACCAAATTAACACTTAATTTGTTTTGATTTTTAAGGGTCAAACATAACAATGCTAAAAACCAGGAACAAGACATCTGAGGTAAGGTGGTATTATGTATAAAACTGAACACCATTAGAAGTATTATATGCTTTCAAAACATTAAAAATTGCAATACAGAAGAAGTATAGGTAGATTCCTATGCTTAATCTTCAGTTTTTTTGATGAACATGAAGTATTTTTACATATATTTTATATACATATATATTAAAAAAAAAAGTGTGTGTGTGTCAGCAAATCTTCAGATTTATATCAACAATTTGTCAGTAAGGTGCTACATCAGGCATTTTGGGGGGTAAAGGGTTGGAAGTTCAAAAAGATATAAAACCTTTTAAAATAGAAATATGTAAGTTAATTTAAACTATGCTTATCCTATATGTTAAACGCATTAGATGTCTAGTCTTGCCAAATTTAAAAAAATAAACAATTTTCTTGTATTGAGTGGTAATTTAAAATTGAAGCCAAATTGAAGAACAGTCTTGATATTAGATGATTGCTGAAATTTATTGTGTTAGCAAATAAAAAATAAAGTCTGAGGATTAAACACATTTGACATGATATTTTGTAAATAGGATTCCTGACAAAACTGCGTTTATAGCTACTTTTGTACTTACAAATAAGCTAGCAATTTTACATGAATCAGCGCTTCACACCACATGAGCCTTAAAAGTTACCAAAGATCAAATATACTGTATTTATATAAAAAAATAATTTGATCTTTATGGATGGTTATTAATAGCCCTTTGTACAAAAGACTTGACTTACTGAATCAGCTGTATACTTTAGTGGACCCACTACAGAATACAACAGTGCTGACAGGAAAAAAGTAAAGCAAACTATAGAGGTAATAGATCTGACAGAAGATCATAAAAAGGGCTATGGGAAAAACATTTCAAAGGGAAAGAAATGTTTAAGAAAAATAATTTAGCTGACATCAGTGTGATTTAATACAGCTTTATTTCATGTCTTAGGCTCTGATGACTTCTAGAGGCATATAATTTGGAACAAACTGAGCATTCATATTAAAGCCATGCAGAGTAGACAAAGCCTTCAGAACTGTACATTTCAGAACAGCACACATTGCTTTTCCTGGCACATTCAAATCTCAGTTTGCCCTTGGAATGCAGACAAAAATTTCCTGCAGATTGCAAACTGATGTTGAATATAGGTCTGCAAATGAGTACTCAGAGCATATGACTGTGATTATTTCTATTATATTCCTTTGCATAAAAATATACAGTGTATTCAAGCTTATTTTTTCTCCATTTCCTATAAAATAAACAATAGAAATATTATTTTCAGAAAATTATTCTCAGTATTCATCTGAATAATCACAACAAAGTACTCAAATTCTCAGATCTCTTTCAAAGATATATGCTACCTTTCAACTAATGGGATGGGAAGAGAAGCTTCTGTGTTAGCTGCCATATAAAAATGCACTTTGGGTAGCTATCCATTTAACTGCACTGAAAGCGAAGTGCAGACTGTGCTATCTTCCAATGTACTTAAAACTCTGTGAGCTAAATCTATGGCCCATATAACATGGTTTATGGAATATTATAAGACTACACTAAACATATGGAAGAGCTATATGTTTAGATTTATAACAAAGTCTTTTAAATCCTATCAATATTTTGTAAGAATTGTTTTCTCCATGGATAAAATAGCATTCTGTTATAATATTCTAGTTTTTGCTTTTTAAAAATTGCTTACATGAGATCTAGTTCCATTGGGAATATAATTATGGGTGTCAGCACACTTTGAAGGGTTACATAAAAAGACTTCAAATACCAGCATAAGAGTGGTGCTGTCATTCAGTGAGAGTGCACAGCAAGAAAAAAACTTTGGCACATGAAGCCACTGACCAGCCTTGGAATTTCTGTAGCAAATGTGCTAGGTGGCATAAGACGTAGTTAATAACTGACAAGATGATTTTGTATGTGTGGACAAAGCTTATTATCTTTAAATCATGGAGAATGACTTGTGTCTTATAGCAAAGGATACCACTTTCTGTACTCTGAAATACTTAGAAGTAATTCTGGATGTGAGAAAATTTATTTATAGGAGTGAGCAAATTCATGTATTTTCTCAGGGTTTTCAGATTACATTTCCTATTAGGTTAAATATAGGAATATATACAAGAATAATCCTTTTCTGATTTTCTTTTCTTAGTGTACTTGGCTCTTAGTGATTAGATTTTACCTGTATCTGTTGTGTAGCATATTATTAATGTTTTTTATGGAAATTACAGTTTCATTTGCCACCAGTGACATTTCAGCCTGTAAGAACAATTCATCTTGCTCCTCTAGCGGATAATATTGTCAATGAACGCACCAAAATCAGAAATATTTTAAACATTATGAACTCTATTCCTCAGCCTATAAAACCAGTTACTAAATTTTATCAGTACCAGTTAGACAATCTATTAAAAAGGCACGCTCAAAAGTCATCAGACCTGATTGTGGCTACTATTTCTGATAAGTTCACTCCAATGAAAGACATGTACTACTTCAGCATGAGTAACTATTGTAAGTACCCTAGCAACAATAAAGAAGAAATTAAAAGCAATTTAAAATGGAGGGAAGCTGACGTAGCTACCAACACTGAAGAGAATGACCAGATGAAGTACCAGTTTTCAGTGGCTTGTAAGAACGTAGATCTTATGACTCTAGCCAGTTTCTATGATGATAGTCATCCCTGCTTCAGCTCAAGTAATGCTCTGATAAACTGTGGAATATTTACAGCTCAGACAACATTTACAGTGTCAAGCAACAACGATGCCTTGAGAGCTGTCAATGAGGAAAAAAGACCGGAGAATTCCTGTAGAACTAGTCTAGAAGAAGGGAATGCTACAGAGACGATACTGGATTATAGAGCACATGGAGATGCTGAGAGTGCGAACTTTGTGCTTGATAATCATGGTTTAGATTCTTCCTGTAAAAATGAAGTGATAGAGGCCTACCATGCCTTAGAAGATAATCCTGTAGCTGCAGTAGTTCCCAGAGCAGAATTGCAAGATCCTTCTCCAAAACAGACAGAAAATAACATTTGTCTCTTTGAATCTGAAATGGAAAAAGAAGCAATGTCAGAAGCAACTTCAAAAGACCGAAGTGAGCTTATACCTGTTGTTTCTGTTACATTCTCTGAACAAGAACCAGCTACAGAACCACACGTTGCTAAACAACCTGCCACAAAAAAGAGTGTTATTCGTAGCCTGCCTCCCCATGTTACTCAGAGCTTCAACATTCTTGCTCGCAAAGAAGATGACAAAAGTAAAATAAAGATGAAGGGAAATAAACATTCATCAAAATCTAAAATGAGTAGAAAGATAAAGAAATCTGAAGACTTAATCGTTTCTGACGAGATTTCCACAAAATGTAATGCCAAGAGTCAGATTTTTCCATCTTTGGAACTGCCACATGTGGAATCTGAGACTTCCCGGAAGTGTCAAAAAAAGACCCCTCAAGCAGACAACCACCATTTTGCTCAGAGTGCTCAGAAACTTAAAAAGCAAAGTTTTTCCTGCACTTGCAAAAATTCAGTTATCTTAAAGAAACCTGTTACTCCACTTTCTCTACCACATGCACAGTCTGCTTCAGATTTTGTAAATCTGAAATACAGTGACATGTTCAAAAAAATAAATTCAAATGACAAAGGCCCAGGTATTTATGAAATGTTTGGAACTCCTGTCTATTCCCACATGCGCAAGCTTGATCAACATGAGAACAGTTTTTATAGAGATGTTTCTTCTGCTCCATCTGGGAGATGCACTGCTAGCACCTGCAGATCTACCTGCAGTAAAGGGAGAGAGAGCAGCCAAGTAAGAAATACTCAAAAGAGAACATATTCTAAGCCAAAGAAGACCATACTTGGCACTAAACAAAAGCAGAAAAGTTTAATTCCAAAGGACAGAAGTACTGAGTTGAGTGATAGCAACACGGAGCAAGATAATATAGTAACTTCTGATTCAGATTGTCAAATAAACACTTCAAGGAGCATGATGTTGTTTCACGAGGACACAGATCATCAGCTTATGTTTTTAGAAGAGCTTTCACAATCAACTAAGCAAAATAAATTTTTTTCAAATTCAAACTTATCAACTATTAAAGAAGTGTCTTTGGAGCAGTCTTTAGACAATCAGGGTGTATCCAACCATGAAAGTGCTGCTACCTGTAGCCAGAATCTTCTTCAGTTCAGTGATAAAGATTACACAGAATGTATTGCTTTAAGTAGCAGTCTACTAACAACAGACCAGAACATTTGTGTACCCCAGCGCAGGGTGGATACAGTTGGCTGCAAAGGCCTGGAATCAGACCAGGCCTCCTTCAAGTCTATAAATAGATGTGAAGCACTGCCCTTTTCAGAAAGTTGGGCATACGCAACTCAAAACAGTGGTTTGGCAAATGAATTGACTCAGCCTTCAATGATTCAGACAAAAAATGTTAGAAGCCCCAGTTTCCAGACAAGTCAAAACATTTTGTCCTTGGCAGATAATAAGGATGTGACTGATGAGCTGCTTTGTTGTCTGGCCGAAGAATTGCTTATGCTTGAAGAAAAAGACACCGACTCTTCAAGAACAAAAAATACAGGTTCTAAAATGCAAAATACACATACTAAAGAAGAAGAAAATATGATGAATGGAGATGGAGCAATAGTAAATAGTGCTCCAGAGAAGGTAAAAGTAATTTCTTGTAACTTGCTAGCTCCCTTGAGTGATGCTTCAAAACAAGTTTGGATGAAATATAGGAAATATGTGCTCATTAATGATCAAGTCTCTTTTCTCATTCTTCCAGTGCTTAGTTGAGGATACCCATGTTAGAGGCTGCATGTCAGGACACAAGCCAGATGATACTAAAACATGACAGGAACAGCTATCAAGGCTTATTTGATGGGTCATGATAAATGGCGAAGTTGTAGTGAATAAAAAGGAGAGGCTATTTTAAGTGAAGAGCATGTATAAAAAGGTGCTGGGGCAAGGCAAAAGCTTTTGAGATCTTGATAGCTAAGGAATATGAAAGGACAGTACAAATGGCTCTTGTATGTCCAAAAGGGCAATTTCCTTGAATCTCTTGAGTGCAACCAGGTACCTTTCTAGGTCTGAACTACAAGTATTGGCTTACCAGACAGAGTTAAGGCTATTTAATCAAAACTTCAAGCTCAGAAGGCTTGGATTCTGGCCCCCAAGTCAGTTAAGAACCTTCACCTACCAAGGTGCTTAGCTACCAGTACGGCTTCTCCTTGGCCCTGTTAGCTTTTTGTCTATTTAAATTACAAATTCATAAGGAAATTTCTTTCAGTACATGTTGATACACTTCCTTATGCTTCTGCAGACACAGGTGCCAATTATACCTCCATTCTTACTTCTCGTAGGGAGATCCATGGCTAGATGGAGTAATTATTACCATCTTTCTGAAGTAGTCTCTTCTTCCTGTGAAGTCACGTCCAAATTGTTTTCATCAAACTTGGGTTACATACGTTATCTAGAGCAAGGCAAGAGTCGTATTCACCCTTCAGCTTATCAAACTGTACCTATGTGACCAAAAAAATAGTAGTAAGCAGATGTATATCCTGCTCTTTTAACTGTTCCTTCTGTCTGTCTTCCTGTCAATAAAAAAGATGTCATGCTATAATCTTATGGTTATGCACTATTGCGATATATACTTGAAAATATTTACATAGTCTTACTCAGTATAGTAATTATATTGATGTGCTTGGCAATTAGAGTGTGTGTATATATATATATATATATAAATCTATAGAGAAGAGTCATGCCAGGTAAAAATTACTCCTTATTAAAAAAAAAAGGATAATATGAAGCCTTTCTTTTCTTCCCTGCTTTCTTCCCACACCAACCATCGTCTTTCAAGCAGAGTTACAGTAAAGCCGTTTTGGCATCAAATGAAGAAAGTGCTCTGCTGGACTTTGAGGAATCTACTAAATTACCAGGAAGCAGTTTAACTAACAAAGATCCTATCATGTGGACGAGAGGCGAAGTCCTTGGAAAGGGAGCCTATGGCACGGTAAGTTAATGTCTGAATACGTTAAGAGATGTGCTGGTCGTCTTTGAGATACGTCTTACCTTATAACTGGCTGTTGTCTTATTCAACAAGTAACAAATATTTTGGGTTATGCAATGAGACATCAAAAATGACAAACATAAAGATACTATTTAAAATAAGTAAATACACAGTTTTATTTCATGTTTCATTTTAATAAATGCTAGTTTCATTACAGGTATACTGTGGTCTGACAAGCCAGGGACAATTAATAGCTGTAAAGCAGGTTGTTTTGGATACGTCAGATCAACTCACTACAGAAAAGGAGTATCAGAAGTTTCATGAGGAAGTTGATCTTTTGAAGACATTGAAGCACATCAATATTGTTACTTATTTAGGAACTTGTCTGGAAGACAACATTTTAAGCATTTTCATGGAGTTTGTTCCTGGTGGCTCTATTTCTAGTATTATTAATCGTTTTGGTCCATTGCCAGAAATTGTCCTTTGTAAATACACAAAACAAATTCTACAAGGGGTTGCATATTTACATGACAATCGTGTGGTGCATAGAGATATCAAAGGCAATAATGTTATGCTGATGCCAAATGGTATTGTGAAGCTAATTGACTTTGGCTGTGCCAGGCGCTTAGCTTGGGTAAGCCTCAGTGGCACACAGAGCGAGATGCTCAAGTCTGTGCATGGGACCCCGTACTGGATGGCACCAGAAGTTATAAATGAATCTGGATATGGAAGAAAATCAGACATCTGGAGCATCGGCTGCACTGTATTTGAGATGGCAACAGGAAAACCACCACTGGCTTCCATGGATCGGATAGCAGCCATGTTCTATATTGGAGCCCACAGAGGACTGATGCCTTCCCTACCTGATCGATTCTCCGGCACTGCAGTGGATTTTGTGCATGCATGCTTAACCAGGTATGTAAAATTTTAACTGAAAAATTAAAGGAAAAATGCAGATAGTTTGTATCTTAGAGATTGTTGATGGGAGCGTAGATTACCTCTTATATGGTGCATGTGACTGTATTGCAAATGCATAGGTTTTTCAACATGTCAGGAAAACCTTTAAAGAGCTTTACTCTCTACAATGGTATGAAAACCCCCTCGCAAATTCTCGTTTTCTAGGCCTTGTACGCATCACTTACTTTCCCTGTAATTATCATGCAGAAACATGGCACCATTGAGTTTTAGACAAAATGTTTGATTAATTTCTTTGATGTGCATTGGTGTTCCAGCATCACGTTGGTTGAGTCTGGCCTATGCCAGGCAAGTTGTTTTGAGGACAATATTCTAAATGGAAGAGCTTTCCCTTAATTCTTGTCTTCTTCAGTAGAAAAATCTATTATCACTGCCAGTCCAGGAAATACATAATTATTTGAAACATAAAGTTCTCTATATTAAAAAAAAACAAACCAGTACCATTCACCCATTATAACAATTATTTTTGTGGTGTTTGTTGTAAATATCAGCTTTGTTTAAATGGACTATCAATTTCAAGAGCTAAGTTTCTGTCCTCTGTGGGTAGTCCTTATAAAATTAATAGCCTTTTATATGTCTCTAAAGACCAGATTTGAGCACTAGAGAGAAGCATGTTATTTAGTGGGTATGGCAGTGGTCTTGGAGGCAGGAAACCTGATTTCTAATCCCTGGATTAGAATTGTTATGCTATGGTTACGGTTCCTGTGGACTATATAACAATAATGAGAAAAACTGTGGGCTGTATATAGCAACATCATATATACCTTGATTCAGAGAGAACAGTGTTTAAAAGGTAGAAGGAATTGTTAGGTGGAAGGAAACACACAGATATAAAGCATTTGCCTTTTCAAACAAAGTATTTGCTTTTTCAAAAGTTAGGATGCACCTGTGGTGGCAAAGTTTTAATGTATGATCTCACCATGTCCTAAATAGAAATGCCTCCCTTATCCCATCTTCCCCATTCATTTATTATTTAAGAAATCAGTGTCCTTCACTCCTTCCCTTGTTTTTTCTCCAAATTGAAGGTTGAAGAAGCCCAAAGCCCACGGCATTAGGAAGCCAGTATTGTAATTACAGTACTGCCATTCCATATGGGCTCCTTAACAGGCATGACATTGATTTGAGATGACAGAACAGCTGGATTGACACAGGATCAAACATATACTTGTCACCCTCCTTAATGCACCTGAAACAGCCACATTAGCACAATTATTCAAAGTTTTGCATGGAATTTAGAGGACCAAAGAATGATTTATGTAATAATAAAACATTTTGGTTTTATAATTAATAAATTCCAACAATCTCTTCCCATAAATACTGCCTTCCTTTCTACCAGCTTCATCAAAAAACCCTAAAAATGAGTAATGACTGGAGGAAAAAAAAAAGGCTAAGTTTGCATTTAGACTTTACCAACAATTACATCACAGGCATGCATATTCATTGTATGTACTGATTTTTCAAACCCTCAATGCAGAGATCAACATGAACGCCCTTCTGCTCTGCAGTTGCTGGACCATCCCTTTGTGAAAGGAAGACAGTGAATTTTTCAAAACTCTTGCCAAATGAGTATACCTTTTCTGTAGAAAAAGATTTCCATTTGTGAAAAAAGATCAGAAGGAACTGGACTTAAAAGTGACAGCAGAAATTACTAGAGAGAGCAATTGTGGACGAGGAGTCTATTATTAGACAGCAGTATGATGAAAGTAACGTTTTTTGCCATGTCTATGCTCACTGGACTGGCCATTCCTTCACTGTGAACACAGGGCCACGTTTTGTTGTGTTTGGAGAGACTTTAAGAGAAAAAAACACACATCACCATCACTGGTATGTGACAGGCAAGGTAAGTTGGAATGCCAATTTGTTTGTAAAAACCTGTGGAACGTATGCTATTGGCAGAAAGCATTGCAGATCTGAAAGCTCCATGAAAGCTCTGCAGGAAGCTCTACTGAAACCTGTAGATGAGTCATTAAGTATGCCTGTGGTGATCCCATAGGAACCCCACACCATATAGCTGTTATCGGCATAAAATGCACTGAAGCTTTTATTTAACAAGATGGGCCCTTTAATTTTTAGCTGGTGACAAAACGCAACTGGTTTTTGCGTACATATTGTCAGTCCTTGTTACTGAGGTACCGTATCACTACGAGATACTGCAGTGATAATGACAGGAAATACTGAGGTGTACGCATCTGCATCTTTATCAAGCTTACATCAAGATCATTTCCTAATCTGGCTAGAATGATTAATCTAAACTTTGTGACTGTCTTTTCTCAATGAAGTAGTGCATTTTATGGACAGTTTCAGGTGACCGAATGGTTGAGGTTGGAAGGGGACTCTGGAGATGCTCTAGTCCCATCCCACTGCTCCGAGCAGTGTTGACTGAAGCAGGTTGCTCAGGCCCTTGTCCCGTTGGCTTTGCATGTCACAAGGATGGAGACTCCACAGCCTCTCTAAGCAATGTTCCAGTCTTCAACCACCCTCACAGTAAAAATGTTTTTATGTTTGAACAGACTGTCTTGTATATGTCAAGTTGTGCCCATTGCCTCTTCTCCTGTCACTGGTAACACTGAAGTCTGGCGCCGTCTTCCTTCCTGCCCCCATCAGGTATTGATGCACATTGGTACAATTCCCCCTGAGCAGACTCTTTCGCCACGGAGTGGCACGTTTTCTGTGTTCAGAGTGATGTGTTGTAATTCTCACCCTTCTGTTTGCTGACACAGAGCAGCAAAAGCACAGGAGCATTACCTGTCTCTTGTCTGTAAAATGCTGTTTGAATCACTAGGCAGTCTGCTGCTATTTTTCAACATCCTTAATGTGAAATAGAACAGCAAATTTGATTTTGAAACTTGAACTGTTTCGAGAAACAGTTGAGTGAGCACTATGTAATTAGATGACATGTAACAGTCTCCATCTGCACTACAGAAATAATTTTTACAGTTAGTATAACTAGCTACTACTAACTGCACGAAATTAAATAAAATTTGAAGAACATTATTACATATTAATAAAACAAAAAAAAATCAGGTATTAGTATTTAGATTGTCCTCTTTCTGATAAAGCTTATTCCTGAGAATTTTTCAAATCTAAAATTTCTGGGGCATGAGACACTGTAGAAACCAAAAATTGGTTTTACCACATCAAAATGCAGTAAAACTTATGCCTTTCTGAGCACCCAGGCTGCCGGAAGAGATGCAGCAAAACTCAGCCGTACAACTGTTAAAGGCTGAGCTCTCAAGAATTTAAGACCCTGACTTCAGTGCCAGCAGTAACATGAAAATTAGTGTTTTACAAAAGGGAATGAAGGAAGTTCTAAGTGTTATATAAATCAACTTTCCCTAGAGCGGTAAACATTTTAGTTACTTAAATAGCTTTCAAACTTTATTTTATCCCAGTAGCCTGACTTCAGAGAGTTGGTGTAAACTTTATAAAAGCAAAGAGAAATCAGTACTTCTAGCAAAATTCTTTATTAATAGTTTCTGTAGGTATAATGTCACATAACAATGACAGAACATTATGCCAGTATAAGAGAAAACCTATCATCACAGTAATCTTCAAAGTTCAAACAGTTAACAGTCCCATTTTGAGGAATACCGGTTGGTGCTCATGCCAAAAATCCATAGCAACTTTCTGTTCAAATACCTTGCAGAATAAAGGTAGGAGCCCTGGCATACGAACTCAGGTGGTATGTACATAATTCATGGGGTATATTAATTCTTCTCAGATTAAGGTAGTGTTTCCATCAAAGCTGAAAAGTAAATATGAGCTTTTATTTAGCATGAAATGAAACCGAGATGATGTTCATAAGCAGAGAAAGAATGGAAATGCTCTAGGATTTATTGTTAATTAAAAAACATCAGAATTACAAACCCCTGTCCTTATGCATGTATCTCACAAGCAAAACTAACATCTTTTGTTAAAGTCTGAGTTCTCCAATATTAGGGTTATCAGTTATTTGCAATTTAAATGTAATGTTTAGTTCAGCTAATTACACTAAAATTAGTCTCCAATGTAAAGGATTGTAAAACCCGAGTTTTTCATCAAAATGCAAAAGCACGTTTTTGCTTTTGTTTAAGCAGGCTTAGAGAACGTGGCGGTTGTTTAAGGCCAGCGCTTGCAGCAAAGGTATTTCAGCTTAATCGTGCTGGAGAACAGGGGAGATGGGACTGCATCCCGGGCCTGGGCTCGGCACAGCTAAACCAAGAAGTACGTTGGTTTAGGGTGCCTTGGGTTGCTCAGCTGAATCCAGTCAAGTAGAACGCTCTATAAACAAGTCTAACTTTGCATATTTCTTACTTAATGAGATTATAGATGTTCATATAAAAACCCAGGTAATTCAGACACCTGTAATGAGGTATCTAATTTAATAGGGGGAAAAGGTGAGAAACCTTAAAAACCTTGAAAGAAACTTATTTGCAATGAAAAGCGACTCAGTGAGGTGGGTCACACTTGCTTAATTAATTATTTGAGCAGGGCAAACCTTGCTGCTTTAACAGTACAGTCTTCATTTCTAAAAACAGTCAAGAACCTGTTACAATGTTTGCAGGCTGCCAAGCAGTAGGTATGACCACCAAATTTCCTCAAGACTTGGAGATTAAATTTGAGAACCAGAAAATACGGTGCCCTGGTATCATTGTAGGGGATATCTAGGATTTTTTCTATGCAGTAATATATAAAGCTCTGAGCTATCACTCAGATCTCGGGCAAAGGCAGGGTTCTTAGGCGTGCCAGCCCAGCTGTTTTACACTGGTCTTGTAACTATAAATAGCAATATGATGTAAAAATTTGCATCTCAAAATACATGCATCAGCCTTTCTTCTCAAGGAAGCAGATATTGAGCCCAGAAAAGCCGGAGTCTTTTGAGATTATTTGGGTTCCAAATTAGTGCTTTTTCAGAACCCAGCAGGAACTGGCACCACTTTCTATAACCCTGTTATCAAAACTCTGGTTCTTACACCCAAGAAAGAACAAGAGTTCTCCTGAGGAAGGGCTTCCAGGATGCACAGCAGTTCCTCTTCTCCCCCGCTTCCCACAGGGACCCACACATTCACTTCAGAAAGTGAATTTTACAGGTGTTGTCAAAGAACACAATCTCTGAACTATGGCAAGAAAAATGGTGTCATTGGAAGTGCAGGAATCTAGAGGAATCAAACCCAAATACTGAGACTTTGGGCTTGCTACATCCACCTCAGTAGAAGCCAGAGAGTCATTTCCAGAAGCAATGTGAGACATCACTCTTGGCATTAGTTATATATGTTTTTTAAAGGTGTAAGGAGTTAAGCACTTCAGAGAAAGGAGGGATTAATTAGCTAGTTCAGTTTGGCCTAACTTCCAAGTCTTTTTAAGACATTTAGTTGTAGAACCGATGATGGGAATGTGCATTTACCTCCCAATTAAAGAAAGCAAACACAGTGTTTGCTCAATCCCCTTCACTGCAAAACAAGGCTTGGGAACCTTCCCCCCTAAGGCCTTGCAAAGATCCTTGGTATGCTCTTGTCACCCACCCTCACCCCTTTCCCCCACTCCTCACTGCTGAAACAAAAACAAAACAAACAAAAAACCCCTCAAACATGGCCAGCCACTCTGCCATAAAATTACAGGGTACAGGCCTTCCACCCCAGCATAGAGTGAGGGAGCAGCTTAAGAGGCCTAAAATTTCTAGAATTTGCTTTTCAGGTTATCAAATACACGATCACCATCATGTAAAGGAAGCAAAGGAAACAAATTGGACTTCAGACTTTCAAGCATTCTGCTATTTGATTGATTTGATGAAAAACAGCACTGTTTGGCCAATAACTGAAAAGGGATCTTCTTTGTGTTTACAAATGAGGTTGGAAAATTAAACATAGGAAAATGGGATCATTTCTGCACAATAGTGGTGAGGTAGGGAATTTTATTGAAAATACTTTTTTTTTTTACAAGTTCTTAGAAATAGTTGTTTTTTTCTAATGTCACACAAATGGCTGTACCTCAAAAATTCAACTACGCTAATATGAAACATTTATATTTACAGTTAGCCAAAAGAATATACAGAACTGCCATTTTATGCAAATACCGAAGTACCAGATCACAGTGAGATACATTACTTCAGCACTCCCAC